>NW_005054815.1:45531-48206 GCF_000277835.1 Geospiza fortis
AAGAGGGGGAGAAGTGAGCCGAGGGCTCGCGCTGACCCCACGGCCCGGGGACACCTGGACTGGTTAAACTGGGCATGGCGGGGCTGGAGCTGGCAGTGCTGTGCCCAGGAAGGGGTAGCTGGGGTGTCTGTCCACCCCCGGGGCTGTGGGTTCCCTCTGCTCCCTCCCGTGGGACCGGGGAGCGCCCCTGCCCCCGGGGCTCCCTCCGAGCGGGGCACGGCCAGGCGGGGAGGGAGGCAGGACATTCACTCTTGGTTCTTTTTGGAGGGGACGGGGAGGTGGGCTCAGGTCCGAGGGGGCTGGAGGTGTTTGTGTAATGCCCGGTTCGTGGGGACCGAGCTCTGTGCCCCATCTCGGGGACCCTTCAGCCCAGAGCCACCCGGTCACCAGCCCCTGTGTCCCTCCCCAGGAGACGCTGGTGGGGAAATACGGGGAGGGAGCGAAGCTCATCTATGAGCTGAAGGACCAGGGAGGGGAGCTGCTGGCCCTGCGCTATGACCTCACTGTATCCTGTGCTCCCGAGGGGATGGTGGCATCCCGAGGGGATGGTGGCACCCCAAGGTAGTGGCCGCCTCTGGCTTGAGGGATTGCTCTTACCCTGGCCTGCCTGCAGGTCCCTTTGGGGTGATGGCAGCTCCCTTGGCCATCCCAGCTGGTCTAGCTGTCATTGTCATGACTCCACACCATCTCCCAGCCAGGCCCACAGCAAAGTTCCTTCCCGTTGTGAACATGCACCAGTATGCTCCACTGTACTGGTTTTATCTCCTCACACAGTCCCCACCTCTGCTGTGCCCATCCCACCTTGCTAGTGCCACCTGCAGGTGTCCATCCCAGGCCTTCTCAACCTCCACATCTCAACAAAATCTCTTTCCTTCCATGTCTGTATAGCTGTGCCACGCATTGAATTCCCACTGATCCCACTGTGAGAGGGTGGAATGATGAGAGGGTGTCCTTGGGTATGTGATGTTGTCACACAGTGGGTCTGGAGGAGGAAATGGAGCTGTCCCAGCATTGAAGGAACTCTGGTGGTTCATTGTACTCATCCTGGGGGGATGATCTCCCCAGAGGTCATAGATTTATAGGATATCACAAGTTGGGAGGGATCTGCAAGAATCGTCCAAGTCCAGCTCATGACCCTGCAGAGGACACCCCAAGAATCTCACCATGATTGTGAAAAAAATTGGGAAGCGGCTGGCAAAGGGAAGGGGCAATGGGAGGCTTTGGGGTTCAGCTTCTACAGCTCTGGGGATCTCCATGTTCCCATCCTTAACTCCTGGGGCCCAGGTGCCCTTTGCTCGCTACCTGGCCATGAACAAGATCACCAAGATGAAGCGCTACCACGTGGCCAAGGTGTACAGGAGGGACAACCCAGCCACCACCCGGGGCCGCTACCGCGAGTTCTACCAGTGCGTGAGTGTTGTGGTGGCTGCTGCTGCCACCAAGGCCACAAGGCCAGCAGGGTTTTCCCACTCCAGCTGCTGCAGAGCAGCAGGGTGTGCCTGGCTAAGGCCCCTTGGCTCTGCCAGGAGCTCCCATCACTTCTTCTGTCTCCAGGACTTTGACATTGCCGGGCAGTTTGACCCCATGATTCCCGATGCCGAGTGCCTGAAGATTGTGCACGAGATCCTCAGTGACCTGCAGCTTGGGGACTTTGTCATCAAGGTGAGACTGGGTGGGTTCTCTGTGCCATGCTGGGAAGCAGTGGTCATTATTCTGTGGTTTTACACAGTAGCACCTGCTCCCACTCTAAGGCCTGACCCAGAAGTTCATCCCACCTCTCTGTCTCCTCATGGTGTATATGCAAAGGCTGGACCTCAGCTTGGACATGCCTTAAGCTGGGAATACCAGGAGTTCTCTTGAGGCTGCAGTCAGCAGAGTTCTTTCCAGGACTAGCCACAGTCTGCAGAATTCCAGTAGCTGACTAGATCCATATAGCCACAGGGTGGTTTTCATACTTCTACACCTTCTCTTCCCATGGAATTTGGGTGCTGGAGGAAAGGCATGAGGAAATGCCAACAGCTGCAGCTTCCCACACACTAGGAAAAAAAGAAATTACATCAGAGGGTGCCCCCAAGGTAAGTGTGCCTCTCTCTTCCCCAGGTCAACGACCGTCGGATTTTGAATGGCGTGTTTGCTGTCTGTGGTGTTCCAGAGAGCCAGTTCATCCCTGCCTGCTGCACCGTGGACAAGCTGGACAAGGTCAGCATTGGGCTTACAGGGAGACACTTCTGGTCTTGGGATGGATGTCTTAGGCTGGGCAGTGTTGTAGCTGTTCTTGTTGAGAAGAGTTTCACAGCAGCTGAGATGGAGTCTGTAAAGGATATGAGGAGTTCTTTGGCCTGGTTAAGAATAAAGCTTGGTGATTTGTTAAAAATTCCTGTGAGAGAGAGAGGAGCATGGTTAGTGAGATTGCTGACTGTTATCCCACACAAGTTCTGCTCATGTGGGCTGATGGAGGCAGTGGGTGAGGAGAACATCCTGCAGCAATTGATGCCCTTCTCTCCCCTCACAGGTGCCGTGGGAAGAAGTGAGGAGTGAGATGGTGGCAGAGAAGGGGCTCTCTCCTGAGGCTGCCGATCGCATCGGGGAGTATGTCCAGCTCCATGGTGCGCACCACGGGCTGCTGCCCTTGGCATTGTTCAGGCCTGGGGATGGAAGGTGCAGGGCACAGCCCC
>NW_005054815.1:48470-50884 GCF_000277835.1 Geospiza fortis
CCCGGGGGGGAGCCGCTCAGCGTTGGCAGCGTGGCCGGAGGTGGCCGCTATGACGGGCTGGTGGGCATGTTTGATGCCAAGGGCCGCAAGGTGCCCTGCGTGGGGGTCAGCATCGGCATCGAGCGCATCTTCTCCATCCTGGAACAGAGACTGGAGGTAGGTGATGCAGGCAGTGCATTGGGGAAGGCTCTAGGAAGCAAAATATTGTTTGTTGAAAAGGCTCTAGGAAGAATAATTGTTTATTATTCTCCAGCTCTACAGTGTTCAAGGGAAAATAATTTTGGGGTGGCGCTTCCCATGCCTAAATATTGATGCACAGAAGACAGAGTCCTTTTATGCAGCATGTTAGGACACAGGTGTGGGCAGCTGAGGGCAGCATTCCTTAGGAGATGTCAAGGAAATGTTAGAGACATTCTTGAGCTCTGGGCCTGGCTCCGAACTTTGTGCCCCAGTCACTTTATTGTGTCTTGCCTCTGAAGTTTTTGGTCCTGGGGATTCTGAAGCAATGAATTTGGTAACAGCTGTGAACTCACTCTAATAACCCCCAGGAAAGCCTCTGTGGAGATTCATCATTCTGTGTTTGGTACCAAGCCTGTGATTCCTTGCAAGCGAAGCTTAGGCAATGTGTTTGTACCTGAAGAATCAAAGGAGACATTGGGAAGCTGTCCTGGTCCCATCCAGGAGGTTGGCCAGGGTCCCCAAGGAACAGCAGCACACATTTAAGTAGTGTGACACAGTGCAGAATCTCTGGGGGGCTCATTAAAGGTGCCCAGGTTGTCACTGACTGAGTTAAGGTCTGGAGATAGATGAGGTGAGGTGTTGTGAGCTGCAGATTCCCACAGAGTCACTCTCATCAATGTCCCATGTCTGTCCCTTCAGGCTTCTGGGGAGAAACTTCGAACAACTGAGACCCAAGTGCTGGTGGCTACACCTCAGAAACACCTGCTTGCTGCCAGAATGAAGCTCATCTCCGAGCTGTGGGATGCAGGGATCAAGGTAAAGGAATGACTTGGGCTTGGCAGTGTCACAGGTGAGGGAGGGAGAGCCTGAAGGGAGCTGTAGCACAGCAAGAGCAACTCCATTAGTTGTGTGTCTCTCCAAGATCTGGGCCTGTCTGAGCTCACAGAGTCATTCAGGTTAAAAAAGACCTCTTAAGATATCAAGTCCAACCTTTAGATCTAGGCAGGCAGAGAACAGCCCAGAGCAGTGAAATGGTTGCTGCAGGGTTTGGTTTTGGTGCGACCTTTAGATCTAGGCAGGCAGAGAAGAACAGCCCAGAGGAGTGAAGTGGTTGCTGCAGGGTTTGGTTTTGGTGCTTTACTGCAGTATCCATCAGAGCAAAGTTGGGTTAGTGGTTCACCCTTCCCATTCCCTCCTAGGCAGAGATGCTGTACAAGAAGGATCCTAAATTGCTGAAGCAGCTGCAGTACTGTGAGGACACAGGGATCCCCCTTGCTGCCATTGTGGGAGAGCAGGAGCTGGCAGATGGAGTTGTCAAACTGCGAGATGTTGCAACAAGAAAGGAGGTGAGAATGTCCTTTTACACCAGGTTTTTAAGTACTTCCAAACCCAGGAGATCACTGAAGAGCTCTGGGTTTTCCCTCAGCTTTCCTTTGGGAGGCCATAGCACAGATCTATTGGGTGACTCCAAAAAACCAGTCACAAACTGCATAGGTATCCTGACTTAGTCCTTAAAAGTGCTCTTCTCTACTGCTGCTCTGTTTGCTTTGTAGGTTGATATCCCCAGAGAAAAGCTTATTGATGAGATCAGGAGAAGGCTGGAGCCCTGAGGACTTCTCTGGCTGGAGCTGCATGGCAGAACTGCACAGCTGGAACCCTGCAGCACCCTCAGCCCCTCCCTGCCAGCTCGGTCTGGGGACATCCATTGGCCTAAGGCTCATTGCCTCGGCTCAGGCAGTGAGAACTAAGGAGCAAGATGGTTTTAAACGCTGTGGACAGTGCAGGCACCAGGTTAACCTTCTGGTTAGCTTCTCTGAAGGCCAAGTTTGCGGGTTCCTAATCCTGCAGTCCCTGTACAGCCATTTCTGTCACTGGAGGTGGTGGGCGGCACTGATGGATGCGGTGAAGGTCAAGCAGGATCAGGTGTAACTCCAGATTTGGGAGGGGGAATCCGTGGTGTGTTGGGGACCTGCCAGCTCAGGGAGGGAGCAGTGGAAGGGATCCCCGCCCGTGTTCGGGCAGCGGGGCCGGTCCCAGCCCGCAGCCGGGCGCTGCCGGCTGGCGCGGAGCTGCGGGAGCGCCCTGGTGGAAGTTGTGTCCCATCACCGAGGGACACAACGGGCGGCTGGAACAGCCGCGTAGGCCAGGCCGCGCGTGGGAACACTGTATTTTTATATATTAAACAAAAACCCCGATAATAAAACCCAAACCGCGCCCTCCGACTTTCGCTTCCC
>NW_005054815.1:51001-68874 GCF_000277835.1 Geospiza fortis
GGGAATGAGAACGGGGCGATGTTGGGATGGGCAAGAGGGGCTCGAGGGAGCTGCGGGCGCCGGTGCTGGGCTGGGAGAGGGCGGCGGGGCTGAGGGTGGGGGGAGAACTGGGAGTGCCGGTGTGTGGGGGACTCCCGGGGTAGGGGCTCCCAGGCCAGGGTTGGCGGCATTGGGAAGAGAGGAGTCGGGAAAGGTGGAAGTGCAGGGCTGGGAAATGGAAGGGCTGAGGGTGCAGGGGAGACTCGCGGTGGAAACCGGGGATAGCAGTGTTGGATTGAAGGGAAGGATGCCTGGGAGGAGGACGCTGGAAAAAGCTGGTGCTGGCGCGTGTAGCAGGAGCTGGTGGTGGTGGGGATAGGAATGGGGAGATAGTTGTGGGTGGTAATGGAGGTCGTGGGGGTGTTTGCGTTGCTGAGCTAGGGTTGCTTGTATGAGAAGTGGGAAGTGCTGGAGAGGAGCAGGGAATGTCCCTCTGGTTGCTGAGAAACTGGGAATAGTAGGTGTATTGAGGCTGTGGAGTCCAGGTGCGCTGGGAATGCTGGGGTTGAAGGTACTGGGGAAGGCAGTGGGCTGGACCTGGTGGGTAGTCTTGTCCCCATCTCCCTCCTTCTCCATCCCCAGATTGCAAAGGAAGTGGCGAAGCTGCTCGAGATGAAGGCGCAGCTGGGGACAGATGAGGGGAAGCACAAGTTTGTGCTGAAGACCCCGAAGGTAACTCCCCTCTCCTGTGGCCCTCTGTGTGCTTGTCCTCCCCCACACACGCAGCCAGCACCCCCCACACATCTGTGAGCCAAGGTCCAGCATGGCCACACCTGTCTTTGTTCACATTTCTGTTTCCACTTTCACTTTTAGCAGCAAGGGGGAGAGGGATGAAAACATTTCCTGACAGCATTCAGCCCAGATACTCACCACCTTAGAGACTTCTGGGTGCTTCTGTGACATTCCAACCACTGCTGGTGTGGTCAGGAAATTCCCTCCTAATTATTGTAGGCCCTCAGTGTGAGAGGGCTCATATCTGTCCTTGGTCTGAGGGGCTCATTTACTGAACAGGTCTGGCCAGCTGCTGGAATTTGTGTCCTCTTGTAGAAGGACCCTTCCTTTACAAGTAGTTTTTCAGCCTCCAGGCCCCTAAGAATAATGTCCATAATGCAATTTCTGTTGATATACTTTGTAACCTGAATGTTTCACCACTGGCAGCTGATCAGAGACCACCATGCTGTGCTGTGCAGACAGTTATGAATCTGTTCACAAACAAGCCAGGCTATGGTGATGCCACTGACACAGAAAGTCATAGACACATGGAGTAGTTTGGGTTGGAAGGACCTTAAAGCTCATCTTGTTCCACTCCCTCCCATGACAGGGGCACCTGCCTTCCACTATCCCAGGTTGCTCCAAACCCCTCCAGCCTGGCCTGGGACACTTCTAGGGATAGGGCAGCCACAGCTTCTCTGGGCAACCTCACAGGGAAGAATTTATTCCCAATATTTAAAAGTCTCAAAACTGTCCCTTTGTCCATTTCCTTTATGATATGTTTTGTTGAATGTAACTGTGGTGTGATGCCTGGAAAGTGGAAGAGTATTTCACTGTTTAAAAGTGTGGAGAAGGGGATTTTGCAACTCATTTGAGTCCCAGAAAAACTCAGTTGTGTTTCCAGCCTATCTCAGGCTTGTCAAAGGCAGCTGAAGGCCACCTGGGTGATCTGTGGGTGGGGGTGCTTCCTCCTGCCTAAAGGTTTTTATAAAGTGGAAGTTGGAGGTCTAACAATAATGATTTTTATGTTACTGAGAGCATGAAGGTGGTCACTGAAATAATTCAGTGATTCTTGACAGCAAAGAAATGGAAAGGGTGCATGGCCCTGTGAATATAGACAGATATTTCACAGGTGTTGCATTTTGAGAGGTGATTTTTATCTCTGTTTGGAAATTGCAGAGCTGATGGTTGTTGCACAGTTTCGGAGCATGTCTGTCCTCTGTTTCCACCTTTGGGGTGGCTCACTGGGCAGGGGTCTGGCTAACAGGTCTGCATCAGAGTTCAGGACAGGTCCTGATTGCACTGTCAGGCTTGAAAGAACTGAATTCTGACTGCTGGATCTGTTTTATCCCCTTTGTTTCCTGTATTGTGAAACTCCTGATTTAGGTTTCATTGTGCGGACCATGGCAGACTCTATCTGAGCTGTGTCCTGATGTTTTCCAACATTTTTAGTGCTGTCAACCAATATCTGGTGTCTGGACCTGCTCTCTCTGGCTTTGTTAGCAGTATGGCAGCATCTTTCTCATGTCATACCTCTAACCCAAGGTGTGCTTTGCTCCTTTTGTTCCCTCATCCCAGGGCACCCGGGATTTTGGCCCCAAGGAAATGGCCATCCGTGAGAGGGCCTTCAAAGCCATCATCTCCTGCTTCAAGCGCCACGGGGCCGAGGTCATCGACACGCCGGTGTTCGAGCTGAAGGTGGGTGAGGACACAGCAGGCTGGCTGAGCTGCTGAGGATCCTGCAGCTCAGAGTGCTGAGAGCTGATTTTCGTTCCCTTCCTAGGCATTCTCCCTTTCTCTCCTTGTTTTCTGTGTCCTCTAGGGCTGATCCCTGTCACTGAAGATGCTGTTTGTTCATATGTTGTTTTGTTGTAGGAGACACTGACAGGGAAATACGGTGAAGACTCGAAGCTCATCTATGATCTAAAAGATCAGGGAGGAGAGCTGCTGTCCCTGCGGTATGACCTGACAGTATCCTGCCACAGCTGGTGCTGAGGGGCCTTGGCAGCCCTCCTTTTGGGGTAGCACTGTCCTGAGGGGGAGAAGGGACCCCAAACTGACAGGAGAGCGTAATCAGGCAGTGTGGTTCAGAACCCTTGCTTGGTTATTTACTCTGCATTGCTTCTGTTTGGTGAAGGAATGCTTGGAATCATGGAATATCCTGAGTTGGAAGTGACCCCAAGGATCATTAAGTCCCACTCCTGACCCTGCACAGGACACTCCATCCAAGTGCCTGAGAGCATTTTCCAAACGTTCCTTGAGCTCTCTCAGGTCTGGTGCCACGACCACTTCCTTGGGGAGCCTGTGCCCATGCCAAACAACCCTCTGGGGAAAGAACCTTTTCCTGACATCTAGACTGACCCTCCCCTGACACAGCTTCATGCCCCACATGTGTGGAAGTACAGAAGATCTGTATGAGTGTGGTTTCTCCCTACTCAGGGTTCCCAGAGCAGGCTGCTGCAGTACACAGCCCAAGAGGCACTGAGATCCAGCCCAAGGTGCTGCTGGAATAATCCTGAAGGGACACTTGGAGGCAGCATGTGGAGACCTTGGGGAGCTGGGATAGGTCCAACTGTCTCTTAGCAGTCCTTTGCTGGGTGGGAGGCAGTGAGGACCCAGTGCTTTCTGTGACTGATAACAGGGGGGATGATCCCTTCTCGTGTCCATCCTTAGCTCTGTCTCAGGTGCCCTTTGCTCGCTACCTGGCCATGAACAAGATCACCAACATCAAGCGCTACCACATTGCCAAGGTGTACAGGAGGGACAACCCGGCCATGACCCGGGGCCGCTACCGCGAGTTCTACCAGTGTGTGAGTCTGGCTGTGGGCAGGGACACTGCTGGGACAGGCTCTGGGCTGGGCAGTGCCTGTGGACACATAGCACTGTCAAAATAACAGCTGAGTTACCCTTCCCTGTGCCTGTGGAAAGCTCTGAAGTCTCGGGGCCTTTCTGGGTCGCTGCGACCCCGAGATTGTTAAAAGTCTCTTTTCCCAGCCCGAGCGCTTGAAGAATGAGTTGGAGATCTTCAGTTCTCGGTCTTAAGGTTGTTTATTGTGTCTTACCTATAAAAAATTTCCTCCTGCCCTGCCGAGGTCCATCCAGCAGGACAGTTCCAGGCACTCTGCCTGCCCCCAGGGTGGTGTTATGTCTTTATACTAAAAACTATGTATACAATGTTTACAATTACTTTCCAATACCTATCACCTGTGTTAGACAGTGAGCTTCTACTCTAAACCAATCCAAAAGTGCCACCAGCACAGCAGAAGGTGGAGGCCAAGAAGAAGAAGGAGAAAAGCTGGACATACCCAGTTCCCTCCATCTTGCCTCCTGAACCCCCATACCAAAAAACCCTAAAATCTACTTTTTCACCCCATGATAACTTCACTAATATGCTACTTAAACTGTTGTGGCTTTTTTATCTTTTTATAAGGTTGGTAATTTGCTCCACGGGTCATAATCAAACCCACAGCTGTTTTGGGCTCCATGCCAGGGCTTCTGAGCCCCCTGGCAGGGGTCTTGGCTGTCCAGGACAGCCAGAGGGATGTTCTGGATTCCCACACTGACAGATCCACCAGTGTGATCCTTCAGTGTGGGAACCCAGAACTAAAGATCCTTAGTGTGTCCTTATGAGTGTGAAAAACACCTGGAGGGTGGGAGAGTGGGTGTGGCAACTGTGACACAGTGCTGGCGTGGTGTGGAACTTTGTCATAGATCCCCCAGGTATTACCTCCTTTGCACTGTATGGGAGGGCAGCTCCTTGCTCTGTCCCACGGTGCTTGCTGGATGGGTGATGGGGAAGAATTTCCTTCTGATCCCAAATCTGGAAAACAGTTTGGCTCTGGGTGTGTTAGCAGGACATACCAACCAAGCAAGGCAGTAACATACCGTACTTCCCTTCCATGTTTAGTCAGTTTTAACTTCAAAGGACAGGAAAACCCAGAGGCCAAATTACAGAACAAGTAACAAAACAATTTCCTTCGTGGCTCTCTCGTGGTAGCCCTAAGGAACAGCTTTGCTCTGCTCTACTGACACAGTCCCCAGGGACTCATATTGCAAACAATTTATTTTGTTTGAGAATATTCCTATTTCATGATACAACCCCTAGGAATACCTTCCAGCTTTGGCTTGGTGATTCCTGTTTCCAGATGACTTGGGGTCATTGCCTCCTATCTCATCTACTCCAAGATCTCACTCCTAGGATAGCTAGAAGTGGCCTTCTAATATCCAGGCTAAATTTATTTGTATCTGTTTGTTTCCTTCCTCTAGTTTAAAGAGTTCAGCTCTTAAAATACTAGCTATCATCCCTTGACATCTGTTCTTCCCCAGGTAAACATCTGGGAAATGTTTAGAGAAATCTTCCCCTCCTTAGACCATATAAATCAAGCTCCGTTACCTCTGTTACCTTCTCTCCTTGGATATGTTTTCATTCTTTTCTCAGCCTAGGACCTTTTCCTGCAGCTTTTCTTCAATATAATTCACCAGCCCCTGTTTTGTTTTGGTTTTTTTCAGTGACATTTAATCTGTGCCATTTACAGCGATATCAGCACTTTCCTGACTTCCTGTACGCTTCTTGTACTTCCTCACCCAACTTTCCCAGGGATTGCATCAGCCCTTATTGCACTCAGCTGATCAGGAATTAACTGTGTGATCCCATCTCTTCCTCCAATGCCCCAGTTTATTCTGAGAGCTTGGTGAAGCCCTCTTGAAATATATCCACATAATGAAAATTATTCTTGATCCCAAAATCTCACAGAAGACTTTGCATTTGGGGATTCCTAAACAGGAATTGAAGATGGGCTCTCTTGTTGCTTCTGTGTTTCATTTCTCTCTGAGCATTGATGTTGTTTCCAGTCATGGGATACCAGCCTATTAAAGCTTCTTAATGTTGGGCTTTGGTTCTTCTATGTGCTAGTTCTTCTGGTGATCTCTGGTAGGGACCACTCAGGGTTCCTGATTGCGTTTTCTGTCTTAGCAGTTGAAACTCTGGTTTTGCTTCTCTTGCCTTCCCTAATCATTAACTTGGTTGGCATTCATATTAAAGAAAGCATCCTAAGAATCAAGGCAAAACATTTGGCATTTAGATCATAGCAAATGAGAAGTAATTTTCCCTCTTCTTTCTGGTTCCTTTGTTCTATTTATTTACTGCTGCTCCTCCTTTTTGTTGTTTTTTGAGGATCTCTGTTTCAGAGTGTCACACAGCAGTGCAGTGTACAAACTCTTTGAAATGCAGTGGACATGAGAGCACTACTGCCTTCCATGGTAGAGGTCCTAACCCACATCCTGTCCCTTCTGGATTGACTCTGTAAGGGATAGTGCTCCCTGACATCCCAGTTCTGTAGGGTTTTGTACACAAACTGGTGTTCCCAACAGTTTGAAGGTGTTTTTGTGCAGCCATGCTGTGGTGCTGAATTGCTCATTACCTTTTCCTGTGCCTCCAGGACTTTGACATTGCCGGGCAGTTTGACCCCATGATTCCCGATGCCGAGCGCCTGAAGATTGTGCACGAGATCCTCAGTGACCTGCAGCTCGGGGACTTTGTCATCAAGGTGAGACTGGGTGGGTTCTCTGTGCCATGCTGGGAAGCAGTGGTCATTGTTCTGTGCTTTTACATAGTGGCACCTGCTCCCACTCTTAAGGCCTGACCCAGAAGTTTATCCCTCCTCTCTGCCTGGAAGCTTTCACTTGTGCTAAAGATTGAACCTCCTCTTGGATTTACTTTGATCTGGGAATGACAGGAGTTTTCCTGAGGCTGCAGCTGACAGTGGTCTCTCCAGAACTAACCATGGTTCCTTAGAAAATTCCAGCAACCAGCTACAGTGATAGAATGGTCTGGGTTGGAAGGGACCTTAAATATAATCCAGTTCCATTACCCTGCCATGGGCAGGGACACCTTCCACTATCCCAGGTTGCTCTAAGCCCTGTCCAGTCTGATCCTGAGCACTTGCAGGAGTGGGGCAGTCACAGCTTCTCAGGACAACCTGTGCCAGGGCCTCACCACCTCTATAATAAAACATTTATTCCTAATATCTATCTAAGCAGGTGATTGTCATTTTCACTGCCTACAGTAAAACAGGCTCTGGTCCAGGATTCCTGCCCTTATCCCAATAGGGGCATCTGCTCTGTGTGTGTGGTGTTGCCTGCAGACTCCTGCCTTTCCACCAAGTCCTTTTTGGAGCTGAAGCATTTTCTAGACCAAGAGTTGTGCCCTACTGTAGGCTGAGCCTGCTATTTGCTTCCAGACACCTCTGTTCCCTTGGGATGGCAGCAGATAGTGTTCAGTGTGTAGGTGAGGCAGGATGAGAAAGATGCACAGGTGCAGTAGAGCAATGGGTAGGAGTGCTGGATGCACAGGAAGGCAGTGAGATCTATGAGGGACCTGGAGTTGGGCCATTCCCAGGCACTGCAGGCTGGATATTGTGTTCCTGTTGCAGCCCCGTGGAGCAGGGGCCAGGTACTTCCCCTTGAACCTGTCTGGGGTGAGGTGAAGGAACTGGGTGTTCGGGCAGTGGTGAAAGTGGTGCTTTGAGGATGAAGATGCTCTTGCAGTGGGGAACAACAGAATAACCTGCTGTGGTTATTCTTGTCTCCCACAAGGCACTTTTTGGTTCATGTTGATGCTGGAGGATTCCAAATTCCTGTGCAGTTTCTTTGTTCCTAACTGTAGACATGCTCACTACCCATGGAAAAATGTTGAATCCAGCTGAGGCTTTGGCCTTAACTGTGTGCTCTTACAGAGCATAATTAAGCTATAGAATTCACTATATTATCATTAAAAAATAAATGCTAATTGAAGATTTAATATAATCAGATGTCCCTTTTCTTTTAGGCTGATAGTGTAAGGTAATACTCTGAATTCATCTCCTTGGCTGTGGTCCGTTCCTGAGCTGTTTTTACATGTCCACATGAGGGGACTCTTAAGCCCTGATGGGTTGTTTTTCTCTGAGGGGAGGTGTCTGTGGCTCTAGAAGGAAATGTGATGGCTCTGCCCAGGTTTGGTAGATGTCAGTTGTGCTATTTGCTCTGCTCTGGGAAGCTCAGCTCCCCAAGAATGGGAAACAAAAATTACAAATAGCAAGAAAACCCCTTCACATACATTTCCTATATTCTCTTCCATGCTTAAAACTACAGGGGAATGAAGCAGGGCATGGCTGAAGTATCTGTTGGAGTTCATAATTCCTGATGTCCTCCCTTTCCCCAGGTCAACGACCGGCGCATCCTTGATGGGATGTTTGCAGTGTGTGGGGTCCCGGACAGCAAATTCCGAACCATCTGCTCCAGCGTTGACAAGCTGGATAAGGTATGGGCTGGAGCCCCAGGCTGCATCTGCTGCTGCTGGAGTCTCAGTGAATGAGCCATGGTCCATGAGAATTGGCTGGAAAATGCTGATAAGCATCCAGTTGTTCCCACCTTTCTGTGCAGGGCACAGCATTCACATAGGAAGAGTGGATCCTCTGTTTTGTTATCCACTATCCCATGAGATCCTGATAAAAGGAAAGGTGGGAGGGGAAAAATGCTCTTCACGTAGGAGGTTCAATATCCCAAATCTTCACCTGCTCAAGATGTTGCCGCTTATGAACCAGGCTCATGAAAACCAGCTCCAAATTAGGCTAGGTCATGTTAAAAACAGCAGCTTGTGTGTCATCACATGTGGTCATGGTTCTTTGTTGAAGGGTGAATGACCTTTTCCTGTGGAGGACTCATCAGATGATCAAATGAAGGCAACTGGAGGGGGTCTCACTCACAGCCTGTTAGCAGAGATCCATTGCAGAGGCATGACCAGAGTTTGGAGTCTGGGGCTGTATATGTGTGGAAAAGCAATGGGAAGGGGGCACTGGGCTTCTTTCTAATGGGATCATTTCCTTGTGATTTATCTCGGGGCAGCTGGATGTGAACAAGACTCTGGTTCTATGACTCGTGGTCAGCGGGAAGATGTCAGCATATTATGCTTCCATTGGGTTTTTTCCATTACCCAAGCAATACCTCACACCTTTCCAGGTGATTCCATGACCAGCAACACTTTCCTGAGTGGTCTTTATGACTAAGTACCTAACCAGGGAAACCACAGCCGCAAGATGGATCTCAGACTTGGTGGTTATACAGTGCTGATATTTGATTCTGGCCAGAAATCAAACTAAAGGTATTTTTATAGGGTTGAGATACAAACAGGCTGTGCAGAGGTACAAGAAATAGAGTTATGCACACATGACTGTGCTCTGAGAGCTGCTACTTCTCTCGTGCACCTTCTAACCACGATGATGGGATTCTACCATGCAGAGGAGAGTCCATGTCCCTGGTGCAGTGGCTGATGCCCTTCTCTCCCCTCACAGGTGCCGTGGGAAGAAGTGAGGAGTGAGATGGTGGCAGAGAAGGGGCTCTCTCCTGAGGCTGCCGATCGCATCGGGGAGTATGTCCAGCTCCATGGTGAGCACCACGGGCTGCTGCCCTTGGCATTGTTCAGGCCTGGGGATGGAAGGTGCAGGGCACAGCCCCAGCTGGCTGGGGCCACCGTGCCGGGTGCTGCTGCCCTGGCACAGCTGAGGCATGGCTGGTCCCCACAGGTGGGCTGGACCTGATCGAGCAGCTTCTCCAGGACCCAAAGCTATCCCAGAACAAGGTGGCCAAGGAAGGGCTGGGGGACATGAAGCTGCTGTTTGAGTACCTGACCCTGTTTGGCATCACAGGGAAGGTGAGGAGCTGTGGGGGCAGGAGGGGGAGCTGCCCCGCTGGGCCCCGAGCGGGCGGTGACGGGGCCGCCCTTGTGCCCCGCAGATCTCCTTCGACCTGAGCCTGGCGCGGGGCCTGGACTATTACACGGGGGTGATCTTTGAGGCTGTGCTGCTGCAGCAGGACAACGAGCACCTGGAGGAGCCGCTCAGCGTTGGCAGCGTGGCCGGAGGTGGCCGCTATGACGGGCTGGTGGGCATGTTTGATGCCAAGGGCCGCAAGGTGCCCTGCGTGGGGGTCAGCATCGGCATCGAGCGCATCTTCTCCATCCTGGAACAGAGACTGGAGGTAGGTGCCTTTGGTGCTGAGCTAAGCATGGTTAATCCCCCACTCCAGCAGATGCTGAAGTGAGTGTTCCTTTTCCCAGCCTTTGGGGAAGCCAGCCAGGCCAATGCTGTGCTCTGCACCAGGAGTCAGAACCAGGATATAACCTCCAGTTCTCTCTGGCCTGGCAGATGGTATCTGGGGTTCCCACTGAAAACAAGACCCAAGTTCTTCCCACAGCCCCCAGACATGGCTTCTCCAGCTGCAGCTGTTGGGGGCACTTTAATCTTCAGCAGGGGCAGGTACCTTAGTGTTCCCCACTGCGTTAGGCATCCATGTGAGCTCACATCCTCCTTGGTAAGGCAACATTGTTCTGCAAGGCAGAACAATGTGTGAGGCAGCAGCCTCACACATCTATTTGTCCTGCCTGTGGCACTGCAGAGACCAGACAGGTATCACATGTTCCAGGGCAGGAGCAGCAGTGCCTCTAGGGGTTTCCCAGATAGATTTTTCCTCATCCCTGTCCTCAAAGTTGTACTGTTCTCCGTTCCAATCAATGGGTGTTAAATAGGTCTTTGTAAGCTCCCAAAATGGGCTACATGTTCCCCTCCCCTAGAAGCCTGGTCTTGGTTCTTTCTTGGCAGCCAGACACAACTGGAATTTCTAAATAGAAACTGAATTCCTCCCCCACCACCTCCAGTCCTGGCCAGGTTTGTTCCTTTGCAGGTGACCTTTTAAAGGCTTCTCCCTTCAGCAAGGCAGCAGGGAAATGCCACATGGAGTATCCAACATCTGCCACAGGGGCTGGTGGAGCATTCAGCTTGCTGCTGTTTAACCCATAGTTTGAACCTCAGCTGAAGAGAAGGCAGCTGCCTGTGTCCACCTTCTCCTGAGCGTGTTGCTTCTGAGCTGCTTGGAGCAGATATTTAGGAGGCCCTTGGGTGTGGAGAAACTGGAAGGAGGCTGTGTAAAGCACGCATCATGGACAATTGATTCTGCTCTAGGATGGGATCTTTGGGATCTCTCTGACTCTGAGTTAAGGCTGTTGATCCCTCTGAGCCCAGTCCTTTTCACTGGTAGATCGATGGAGCTGAGTGGTGACCCATCCTGCTCGCAGAATCTCAGGTGTCTTGGTATGTCTGTGGCATCTTCTGGGTCTTGTCCCCTCTCCAGGCCTCTGAGGAAAAGATCAGGACAACAGAGACACAGGTGCTGGTGGCCTCTGCCCAAAAGAAGCTCCTTGAAGAGCGACTGAAGCTCATCTCTGAACTGTGGGATGCTGGAATCAAGGTATGATTGGCTGATGGCAAAGCCAAGAGCTGCCTGGTTCACTCTGTCTGGGAATGGAGCAGATCTGGCTTTGCTTTGGGAAGGAGTTACAGAGAGCAGGTGGGGAGCAGACACTGCCTTCCTGAATGGAGCCTTCCTCTTCTCAGTGTCCCAGATCATGGGCTCTCCAGGAAGGACTGGGCAGAAGGACTTGGTTAGCCCTGTAACTGCAAGGCCTTGTTGAAGCTCGTGCCCAGCCTTCTCCGGGAGTCCATCCTGTCCCCACCACGCAACCTCACACTCACCAGACTGGCCCAGCAGTGCCTGCTTGAAGGGTCCAGTGAAACATCCCAGTCTGATGATTTGTGCTCTGGCTTTCTCCCAGGCAGAGATGCTGTACAAGAAGAACCCCAAGCTGCTGAATCAGCTGCAGTACTGTGAGGAGACAGGCATCCCTCTCGTTGCCATTGTGGGTGAGCAGGAGCTCAAAGATGGAGTTGTCAAGCTGCGGATTGTGGCAACCAGGGAGGAGGTACGGTCTGTGGCATGGTGGGGTTGGCTACGTGACCCTGCAGCCCAGCCAAAACCAGCCCTCCAGACCCAGTGCAGTTTCCAGCAAGTTCTGTAACACCCCATATTCCAGTTCCTTGCCCCATGCAGCTTCCTGGAGTCATGAAGTGCTGTTGTGTCCAGCTCTGGGGCGTTTCCTATCATGTGGCCTCCTTGAACTGCTCAGTTCAGGAGCCTGGAGCATGCAGGGTGATTCAGTGGTGCTCTTGGAATGAGTGAGACTGAACAGAACTTGGTTAGCCCTGAACTGCAGGGCTGCTCCGTGCCTGTTACCTTAGGACAGATTCCCAAAACAGGCAGCACTGGAATCAGTGCATAGGTCACTGGCTAAGATCACTGCATAGATCAGTAACTTAGGAACCAATAGGAAAGTGTGGGAAGAGCAGCATTCTTACAACCATTATGCAGGGAAGGGTTTACTGGGGGTTGCTGGTGTGTGCCTGCTCTTACAGGTTCAGCTCTGTGGCTGCTGCAGCCCATTCAATCCCTGTAGAGAGACTGGTGACACCTTGGTGTGACCTCCTGAGACACAGGGCCATGACTGTGGTGATGTGTCAAGCTGCTGGAGTTGTATTGAAGGAATTTTTCTCCCCGTGTAGGTCAATGTTCGAAGGGAGAGCTTGGTGGAGGAGATCAGGATACGAACGAGTCAGTGTTAACCCTTTGGATGCCTCTGCTCCTTTGCTGGATTCCAGCTGACAGATCTCCTTCCATAAACGCCTTCACCAGGCTGTGCAGCAGTGGGTGGGGTGTCAGGGTGACTTTGAAAGCTGTATTTATTCTTGTCTTAAGCCCTTCCTTCCCTGGTGGGAGCCAAGAGGCTGCACTGACTCCTGTGCCATGCCCTGGCCTTTGAGGATGTTGCTGGAAAGATGTTGTGGAAGTGGCTGTGGCAGATGCTGGCTGCATGAATGCCGGAGCGACCCATGGAGCCCCACGTTTGCAGCAGATCCCGGGGGTTTGGCTGCAGCTTCTTGTTCCCATCACTTTGAATAACCATCCCAGCCCATCTTTCTGCTCTGGCTGCAGGGGGTGACCTTATCCCCAGCAACATGTAATGGCGCTGCTCCCAGAAACATAATAAATCTGTCTGTCCCCTGCTCTGACTCCTGTATCTGCTTGCTGCTCGGGGCAGAGATTTGCTCACCTGCCTCGTTAAGCCCAAGCTGTTCTTTAAAGGTCATGCTGGATGTTTCTGCACCCGTAATGTTTCCTCGTCCCTCTGGATACCCCTGGTGATGCCAACCCGTGTGACAGGTGCACAGCCAAGCCCCCACAACCAGGTGGGACTCCGTGAGCGACCTCCCAGTCACGGCTGTGAAAGAGCCCCCAACCTACTCTGGGTGGCTCAGGGTCTCCCACCACACCCCTTTGCTTCTGAGAAACACATTTTGCCTGATGTCCCTGAAATTCCGCAATACGCAGGATAGTTCCCAGACGCAAGCATGCATCAGTACACACTGTGGCTGGTTTGACAGTGTCCCCTGCAATCTGCCATCAGGATCCAGGCCTGGTGAATTTTGTTTCTTCCCAGGGAAAAGGGCCGAGGTTGGTGTTTGGGGGCCTGTGGGCGGGAGTGGCCGGCTGGCTCCTGAAATTCCGCAATACGCAGGATGCCTCCCAGAACCAAGCTGGCACCAGTGCCAACTCGGACTGGTTTGATAGTGCCAACGGAGTCCTACAATCTGCCATGACGAACTGCGGCTGGTAAGTTATTTTTCAGACGGAAAAGGGCGGAGTGTATGTTTGGAGGCCTCTGACCAGCTGGCTCCTGAAATTCCGCAATAGGCAGGATGCCTCCCAGACCCAAAATGCCACCAGTGTCAACTTGGGCCTGTGTGATATTACCAAAGGAGTCCAACAATCTACCATCAGGAAGCGGGGCGTGTGATATTTTTTTCAGAGCGAAAGAGCCAGTGTTTACAGTTAGCGGCCTGTACACGGAGTAGCGGGCTGGCTCCTGAACTTCCCGAATAGGCAGGATGCCTCCCAGACCCAAGCTGGCACCAGTGCCAACTCAGGCTGGTTTGGTAGTGCCAACGGAGTCCTACCAGCTGCCGTGAGGAACCAGGGTTGCTGAGTTTTTCTTCAGAGGGAAAGGGAAAATGTTTTTATTGGGGGGTCTTTGGCCCAGAGTGGCCGGCTGGCTCCTGAAAATCCGCAATACGCAGGATGCCTCCCAGACCCAAGCTAGCACCAGTGCCAACTTGGGCCGGTTTGATAGTGCCAACGGAGTCCTACAATCTGCCATCACGAATCGGGTCTGGGGACTTTTGTTTCCGAGGTCAAAGGCCGGAGGGTGTGTTTGGGGCCACTGCCTGGCTGGCTCCTGAAATTCCGCATTAGGCAGGGTGCCTCCCAGACCCAAACTGGCACCAGTGCCAACTCAGGCTGGTTTGATAGTGCCAACGGAGTCCTACAATCTGCCATCAGGAATCGGCTCTGGTGACTTCTGTTTCCCAGGGTATAGGCTAGAGGGTGTGTTTGGGGCCTCTGCCTGGCAGGCTCCTGAAATTCGGCAATAGGAAGGATGCCTCCCAGACCCAAGCTGTCACCAGTGCCAACTCGGGCTTGTTTGATAGTGCCAACGGAGTCCTATTATCTGCAGTCAGGAATGATGTCTGATGAGTTTTTTTTCAGAGGGAAAGCGCCAGAGTTTATATTTGGGGGCCTTTGGCCCTGAGTGGCCAGCTGGGTCATGAAATTCCGCGATAGGCAGGATGCATCCCAGACCCAAGCTGGCACCAGTGCCAACTCAGGCTGGTTTGATAGTGCCAACGGAGTCCTACAATCTGCCATCAGGAACCAGGGCTGGTGAGTTTTTTTTCAGAGGAAAAGGGCCATTGATTTTATTTGGGGGCTTGTGGCGCAGTGTGGCAAGCTGGCTCCTGAAATTCCAACATAGGCAGGATGCCTCCAAGACCCTAGCTGGCACCCGTGCCAACTCGGGCTTCTTTGATACTGCCAACGGAGAACTACAATGTGCCATTAGGAACCGGGGCTGATGAGTTTTGTTTCCCCGTGAAGAGGCCGGAGTTGGTGTTTGGGCCTTCTGGCCGGCTGCCTCCTTAAATTCTGCAATAGGCAGGATGCCTCCCAGACCCAAGCTGGCGCCAGTGCCAACTCGGGCTGGTTTGATAGTGCCAACGGAGTCCTACAATCTGCCATCAGGAATCAGGCCTGGTGACTTTTTTTCAGAGGGAAAGGACCAGTGTTTCTGTTTGGGTGTCTTTGGCCCAGAGTGTCCGGCTGGCTGCTGAAATTCAGCAATAGGCATGCTGCCTCCCAGACCCAAGTGGGCACCAGTGCCAACTCGGGCTGGTTTGATAGTGCCAACAGAGTCCTACAATCTGCCATCAGCAACCGGGGCTGGTGAGTTTTGTTTCCCAGGGAAAAGGCCGGAGCTCGTGTTTGGGGGCCTCTGGCCGGCTGGCTCCTGAAATTCCGCAATAGGCAGGATGCCTCCCAGACCCAAGCTGCCACCTGTGCCAACTCAGGCTGGTTTGATAGTGCCAACAGAGTCCTACAATCTGCCATCAGCAACCGGGGCTGGTGAGTTTTCTTTAAGAGCGAATAGGCCGGTGTTTTTGTTTGGGGGCCTCTGGCCGGCTAGCTCCTGTAATTATGCATTAGGCAGGATGCCTCCCAGACCCAAGCTGGCACCAGTGCCAACTCGGGCTGCTTTGATAGTGCCAACAGAGTCCTACAATCTGCCATCAGGAAGCAGGGATGGTGATGTTTTTTTCAGAGGAAAAGGGCCGGCGTGTTTGTTTGAGGCCCTCTGGCTGGCTGGGTCCTGAAATTCTGCAATAGGCAGGATGCCTCCCAGACCCAAGTTGGCACCAGTGCCAACTCGGGCTGGTTTGATAGTGCCAACGGAGTCCTACAATCTGCCATCAGGAATCAGGCCTGGTGACTTTTTTTCAGAGGGAAAGGACCAGTGTTTCTGTTTGGGTGTCTTTGGCCCAGAGTGTCCGGCTGGCCGGCTGGCTCCTGAAAATCCGCAATAGGCAGGATGCCTCCCAGACCCAAGCTGGCACCAGTGCCAACTCGGGCTGGTTTGATAGTGCAAATGGAGTCCTACAATCTGCTATATTGAACTGGGACTTGTGACTTTTTTTTCAGAGGGAGAGGGCCAGTGTTTATATATAGGTGCCAGGGGCCCAGAGTGGCCGGCAGGCTCCTGAAATTCAGCAATAGGCAGGATGCCTCCCAGACCCAAGCTGGCACCAGTGCCAACTCGGGCTGGTTTGATAGTGCCAACGGAGTCCTACAATCTGCCATCAGGAACCAGTGCTGGTGAGTTTTTTCTCAGAGGAAAACGGCCACTGTTTATATTTGGGAGCCTTTGGCCCAGGGTAGCCGGCTGGCTCCTGAAATTTTGTACTAGGCAGGATGCCTCCCTGACCCAAGCTGGCCCCAGTGCCATCTTGGGCTCGTTTGATAGTGCCAGCGGAGTCCTACAATCTTCCATCAGCAACGGGGTCTGGTGTGTTGGGAGAATTGTAAGGGGGCACAGTAGTCTCCAATGAGTTGCAGCTGGGACCAATTAAGAACAAGTGGCATATACACTTGTAAGCAATTAAGTACAAGGACCATAAAAGGGTGGAGTCAGCCAAAGAGTCAGAGTAAGGGTCAGAAGCCTGCAAGGAGCAGAAAGAAGACTACTACAAGGAGAAGTCTGTAGGAGAAGACTGCCGGAGCCAGGAGAAGGCTGCACCAGAGAAGGCTGCAGCGAGGACCGGGAGAGACCCAGAGAGGGCTGCAGCGAGGACCCGGAGAGTGCCAGAGAGGGCTGCTGCGAGGGCCAGGAGAAGATGGTGAGTTCCCCTGGAGGGGATGAATAATCCCAGAAGAAGACTGACCCCAGGAGAGGGTTGGAGAAGCTTTGGACATGCCAGGGCTCTGTGGCAGTCTGGAAGCAATATCCTTCATCGGATCGCTGCTGGATTAGCTTCAGGTGCTTCTGGCTGGGTGCATCGGGAAAAGCCCCTGGAGGGGATGGACTCTGTTGTTGTAATGTTGACTGTAATATATAAGTATGGTTGTAATGTTTACTGTAATGTATAAGTATTAGTGTAAAGTGTTTAGGGCTACTGTGACCCACTGGGATGGAGTGGGGGAGGTGGCGTTGGTGAAGCAGAGAGTGGCAAGTGGAAGCCACAAAGAGGTCTAGACCTGATTATCTCAATCAAGACACCTGGGAATAGGTGAGCCACCAACAAGTAATAATTATGGGACGTTTGAGGAATTTGGTTTGGGACATTTGAGGTGTTTACTTTGAGTTATGACTGCCTCGACTAGAAGAGATAGATGTTGTTAGTAAGGTAACTGTTATAATGTATAAGTTGTAATGTATTGTTGTCTAATATACGTATAAGTATTGTTGTGTAATGTATTGCTGTATATGTATGAGAATTGTTGTAAACGTCTTCAATACAACACTGGTGAGTTTTGTTTCAGAGAGTAAGGGCCAGTGTTTATGTTTAGGCGCCTGTTGCCCAAAGTGGCCGGCTCGCTCCTGAAATTCCACAATAGCCAGGATGCCTCCCAGACCCAAGCTGACACCAGTACCAACTCGGGCTGGTTTGATAGTGCCAACGGAGTCCTACAATCTGCCATCAGGAATCGGGCCTGGCGACCTTTATTTCAGAGGCAAAGGGCCGGTGTTTATGTGTGGGGGCCTCTGGCACGGAGGAGCCAGCTGGCTCCTGAAAATCCGCGACACGCAGGATGCATCCCAGACCAAAGCTGGCACCAGTGCCAACTCAGGCTGGTTTGATAGTGCCAACGGAGTCCTACAATCTGCCATCAGGAACCGGGGCTGGTGAGTGTTGTTTCCCAAGGAAAGGGCCGGTGTTTGTGTTTGAGGGCCTATGGCCCGGAGTGGCCGGTTGGCTCCTGAAAATCCGCCATACGCAGGATGCCTTGCAGACCCAAGCTGGCACCAGTGCCAACTCAGGCTGGTTTGATAGTGCAAACGGACTCCTACAATCTGCCATCAGGAAGCGGGGCTGGTGAGTTATCTTTCAGAGAGAAAGGGCCAGTGTTTATGTTTGGGGGTCTGTGGCCCGGAGTGGCTGGCTTGCTCCTGAAAATCCGCGATACGCAAGATGCCTCCCCGACCCAAGCTGTCACCAGTGCCAACTCCAGCTGGTTTGATAGTGCCAACGGAGTCCTACAATCTGCCATCAGGAACCGGGGCTGCTGAGTTTTGGTACAGAGGGAAAGGGCCGGGATTAGGTTTGGGGCCTGTGGCCCGGACTGGACAGCTGGCTACTGAAAATCCGCGATAC
>NW_005054816.1:0-3762 GCF_000277835.1 Geospiza fortis
GCCCTCCTGGGGCTGTTTGTGGGGTTTCTGGGGGGCTCCAGCCCCTCTGGAACTCCCGTTTCCCCCCAGGACAAGGCGGACGTCCAGTCCATCCTGGAGCTGCAGCGTTTCCTCGAGAGCCGCCTCAGCGCCGCCTTCGGCGACCAGAAATTCTCCAGGCTCCTGCTGGATCCCGAGGAAACCCTGGAGGTGTCTCCAGGCTCCTGAGAGCTCCTCCTGGGGGGTGAAAACCCTCCCAGAACCCCGATTTCCCCTCCCAGCACCCCAATATCCCCTCTCAGCACCCCAATGCCTCATTTCTGTGCCTCAATTCCTTCTTTTAGGACCCAGATTTCCCCTCCCAGCACCGAAATGCCTTCTTTTAGGACCCCAATTTCCCCTACTAGGACCCCAATTTCCCCTTTCAAGACCCCAATTTCCCCTCTGGGGACCCCAGTTTCCCCTCTCAGGACTCCAATTTCCCCTCCCAGCACCCCAATTCCCTGTTTTAGGACCCCAATTTCCCCTCCCAGCACCCCGATTTCCCCTCCTAGGACCCCAATTCCTTCTTTTAGGACCCCAATTTTCCCTCCCAGGACCCCAAATTTCCCCTCCCAGGACCCCAATTTCCCTTCCCAGGACTCAGATTTTCTCTCTCAGCAGCCCAGTTCTCCTTTCCAGCACCCAAGTTCCCCTCCCAGGACCCCAATTCCTTCTTTTAGGACCCCAATTCCCCCTTCCAGGACCCCAAATTTCCCCTCCCAGGACCCCAATTTCCCCTTTCAGGACCCAAATTTCCCCTCCCAGCACCCCAATTTCCCCTCCCAGCACCCCAATTTCTGTGGCAGTGCTCACAGGGGTTCTTGGTTGAGGGAAGAGACGAGCGCGCTGCCTCCACCTTCAGAAGGTTTGATTTATTATTTTATGATATCTTACATCTCAACCCTACTGCAGAGGAACAGCAGGAAAGGTTTCCTCAGAGGGCCGAGCCACGAATGGAAAAGGAAAGAAAACCAAAAGCAGCTGGCTCGGACTCGGTCTGAGACAGCCGGGCCCTGGATTGGCCGTTCACGATAAACATCCACGACTGCCAGGCCCACCTCCCAGGACCCAATTTTCCCTTCCAGGACCCCAATTTCCCCTCCCAGGACCCCAATTTCCCCTTCCAGAACCCCAATTTCCCCACTCAGGACCCAATTTCCCTTCCCAGCACCCCAATTTCTCCTCCTAGGACTCAGATTTTCTCAATTTCCCCTTTCAGGACCCCAATTTCCCCTTCCAGAACCCCAATTTCCCCTTTCAGGACCCAAATTACATCTCCCAGGATCCCAATTCCCTCTTTTAGGACCCCAATTTCCTCTCTCAGGACCCCAATTTCCCCTCACAGGACTCAGATTTTCTCTCTCAGGACCCCAATTCCCCTTCCCAGCACCAAAGTTCCCCTCTCAGGACCCCAATTTCCTCTCCCAGCACCCCAATTCCCCTCTCAGAACCCAAATTTCCCCTCCCAGCACCCCAATTCCCCTCTTAGGACCCCAATTTCCTCTTTTAGAACCCAAATTTCCCCTCCCAGCGCCCCAATTCCCCTCTTAGGACCCCAATTTTCCCTCCTAGGACCCCAATTTCCCCTCCCAGAACCCCAATTCCCCCTTCCAGGACCCCAATTCCCCTCCCAGCACCCCGATTTTCCCCCATGGGTTTGGGTTCCCCCCAGGCCCCCCCGGGATGTGGGGGTGTCCCTGTATCCCCCTCAGCCTGGGGTCACGAGGGAAAATAAAGCCCTGGCCTGGTCTCCTGGCTTCTGCTCATCTCTGCGCGGGTTGGACCTGGATTTCCTGAATTCTGCCCCATTTCTGTGCCTGGATTTCCTGGGTTCTCCCCCACTTCTGGGCTTGGATTTCCTGGGATTTCCCTCATTTCTGTGCGTGGATTTCCTGGGTTCTGCCCCATTTTGGGGCTTGGATTTCCTGGAATCTGCCTCATTTCTGTGCCTGGATTTCCTGGGATTTCCCCCATTTCTGTGCCTGGATTTCCTGGAATCTCCCCCATTTCTGTGCCTGGATTTCCTGAATTCTGCCCCATTTCTGTGCCTGGATTTCCTGGATTCTGCCCAATTTTGGGGCTTGGATTTCCTGGATTCTGCCTCATTTCTGTGCCTGGATTTCCTGGAATTTCCCTCATTTCTGTGCATGGATTTAATGGATTCTGCCCAATTTCTGTGCTTGGGTTTCCTGGTTTCCCCCCCAATTTCAGGGCTTGAATTTCCTGTGTTCTCCCCCATTTTAGTGTTTGGCTTTCCTGTGTTCTCCCTCATTCCAGGGCTTGAATTTCCTGGATTCTCCCCAATTTCTGTGCCTGGATCTCCTGAGTTCTCCCCCATTTCTGTGCCTGGATTTCCTGCAATTTCCCTCATTTCTGTGTTTGGATTTCCTGAATTCTCCATTTCTGTGCTTGGGTTTCCTGAATTCTCCCCCAATTTCTGGGCTTGGATTTTCTGGAATCTCCCCAATTTCAGGGCTTGATTTGACCTGGATTTCCTGAATTCTCCCCCATATCTGTACTTGGATTTCCTGGAATTTCCCTCATTTCTGTGCGTGGATTTCATGGATTCTCCCCCATTTCAGGGCTGGAATTTCCTGTGTTCTCCCTCATTTTAGTGTTTGGATTTCCTGTGTTCTCCCCCATTTGTGGGCTTGGATTTCCTGGAATTTCCCCCAGTTTCAGGGCTTGGATTTCCTGGAATCTCCCCAATTTCAGGGCTTTGATTTCCTGGAATCTCCCCCAATTTCAGGGCTTGGATTTCCTGAATTCTCCCCAATTTCAGGGCTTGATTTGACCTGGATTTCCTGGATTCCTCCCCATATCTGTACTTGGATTTCCTGGAATTTCCCTCATTTCTGTGCGTGGATTTCCTGGAATCTCCCCCATTTCAGGGCTTGGATTTCCTGGAATCTCCCCATTTGTAGTGCTTTGATTTCCTGAATTCTCCCCCATATCTGTGCTTGGATTTCCTGAATTCTCCCCAATTTCAGGGCTTGATTTGACCTGGATTTCCTGGATTCCTCCCCATATCTGTACTTGGATTTCCTGGAATTTCCCTCATTTCTGTGCGTGGATTTCCTGGAATCTCCCCCATTTCAGGGCTTGGATTTCCTGGAATCTCCCCATTTGTGGGCTTGGATTTCCTGGAATTTCCCTCGTTTTAGGGCCTAGATTTCCTAGAATTCCCCCCATTTCTGTCCTTGGATTTCCTGAATTCTCCTCAACTTTTGTGCTTCGATTTCCTGAATTCTCCCCCATTTCTGTGCCTGGATTTCCTGGAATCTCCCCCAATTTCAGGGCTTGGATTTCCTGGAATCTCCCCCAATTTCAGGGCTTGGATTTCCTGGAATCTCCCCCAATTTCAGGGCTTGGATTTCCTGGAATCTCCCCCAATTTCAGGGCTTGGATTTCCTGGAATCTCCCCCAATTTCAGGGCTTGATTTGACCTGGATTTCCTGGATTCCTCCCCATATCTGTACTTGGATTTCCTGGAATTTCCCTCATTTCTGTGCGTGGATTTCATGGATTCTCCCCCATTTCAGGGCTGGAATTTCCTGGATTCTCCCCATTTCTGTGCTTGGATTTCCTGGAATTTCCCTCGTTTTAGGGCTTAGGTTTCCTAGAATTCCCCCCATTTCCGTGCTTGGATTTCCTGGATTCTCAGCCCATATCTATGCTTGGATTTCCTGGAATTTCCCCCAGTTTCAGGGCTTGGATTTCCTGGAATCTCCCCAATTTCAG
>NW_005054816.1:4675-5071 GCF_000277835.1 Geospiza fortis
GTTCCGCCGCCCCCCGAAACGGTTCCGAAGTGGGTCCGGAAAGTCCGAGGCGACTCCGGAGTTTGCCGAGAGATTCCGAAGCCCTGCGGAGGTTCTCGAAGCGATTCCAGAGACCCGCGAAGCGGCCCCGGAGATCGCCCAGAGGTTCCGAAGCGGTTCCGGAGAGTCCCGAACCTCCTCCCCCGTTCCGGAAGGTTCCGAGCGGCTCCGGACATCGCTGAGACCGTTCCGCAAAGCCCCGAAACGGTTCCGAAGCCGTTCCGGAAGTCGCCAAGCACCTCCGGAGCTTCCCGAAGCGCTTCCGGAAACTCCCGAAGTCGTACCGAAGCAATTCCGGAGCTTCACGAAGAGATCCCGGAAGTTGGCGAAGCGGTTCCGGAGAGTCCCGAGCGGCTG
>NW_005054816.1:5902-8558 GCF_000277835.1 Geospiza fortis
ACTGGGCCCAGTAAGGGCCTCATACTGGGGCCAGGAAGGGCTGCACACGGGGCCCAGGAAGCGCTGGAAACTGGGGCCAGTAAAGGCCCCAAAGTGGTCCCAGTAAGGGTCCCAAACTGGGGCTAATAAGGGCCACACACTGGGCCCAGCAGGGCCTCAAACTGGGGCCAGTCAGAGCCTCAAACTGGCCCCAGTCAGGGCCTCAAACTGGGGCCAAAAAGAGTCTTGGAAGTAGGACCAGTAACAGCCACAGACTGGTCCCAGTAAGGGCTCCAAACTGGGCCCAGCAGGGCCTCATACTGGGACCAGTAAAGGGCGCATACTGGGGCCAGCGAGGGGCACATACTGGGATCAGTAAGGGGCACATACTGGTCCCAGTAAAGGGCACATACTGGGACCAGTAAAGGGCACATACTGGGGCCAGCGAGGGGCACATACTGGGACCAGTAAAGGGCGCATACTGGGATCAGTAAGGGGCACATACTGGGACCAGTAAAGGGCGCATACTGGGACCAGTAAAGGGCGCATACTGGGATCAGTAAGGGGCACATACTGGGACCAGTAAAGGGGTCATACTGGGACCAGTAAAGGGCACATACTGGGACCAGCGAGGGGCACATACTGGGACCAGTAAAGGGGTCATACTGGGACCAGTAAAGGGCACATACTGGGACCAGTAAGGGGCCGGTACCAGTTCCAGCATCAACGCACTGTGGGCTGGTACTGGTTCCAGTTGGGGTCACATACTGGTCCCAGTAAGGGGCAGGTACTGGTTCCAATAATGGTCACATACTGGTCCCAGTAAGGGCCCCAAACTGGTTCCAGCAGGGCCTCCATGGAGGCCAGTACTGGGACCAGTGAGGGGCACATACTGGTCCCAGTAGGGGTCAGTTACTGGTCCCAGTTAGGCCCCAGTGGGCCCCAGTAAGGGTCACATACTGGGACCAGTAAGGGCAGGTACTGGTTCCAGTGAGTGTCACGTACTGGTCCCAGTAAGGGTCACATATTGGTCCCAGTAGGGCCTCAGTGGGGGTCACATACTGGTCCCAGTAGGGGTCACAGACTGGTCCCAGTAAGGGACAGGTACCGGTTCCAGCAGGGCCTCCATGGGGGCCGGTACTGGGACCAGTGAGGGGCACATACTGGTCCCAGTAGGGGTCAGGTACTGGTCCCAGTAGGGGTTGGATACTGGTCCCAGTAGGGGTCAGGTACTGGTCCCAGTAAGGCTTTGGTGAGCGTCCCAGTATGGCCCAGTATGGCCCCAGTGATTCCCAGTTTGGTCCCTGTATAGCTCCAGTTTGGTCCCAGTGATTGCCAGTATGGCCCAGTTTGGTCCCAGTTGTGCCGGGGATGGGCCAGGCAGGGGTTGCGCTCATGGGGTGTCATGGCTGTGTCACCTCTGTGTCACCTGTGTCACTCTATGTCACCTGTGTGTCACCTGTGTGTCACCTGTGTGTCACCTCTGTCTCACCTGTGTGTCACATGTGTGTTGCCTGTGTCACCTGTGTCACCTCACTGTGTCACCTGTGTCCCCATGTCACTGCTGTCACACCCACGTCCCTGTGTGTCCCTGTTTGTCCCCATGTGTCCCCAATGTCCCCTCAGTGTCCCCAAGGCCCCCACTGTCCCCAGTGTCCCCAATGTCCCCGTTTGTCCCCAGACATGAACGAGCTGAACCTGCCCAAGACGTGTGAGATCCATGTCCTGTCACTGTCCCCAATGTCCCTAATGTCTCTGTGTCCCCTCCCTGTGTCAGTGTCCCCAGTGTCCCCTCAGTGTCCCCAGTGTCCCCAATGTCCCCGTTTGTCCCCAGACATAACCGAGCTGAACCTGCCCAAGACGTGTGAGATCCATGTCCTGTCACTGTCCCCAATGTCCCTAATGTCTCTGTGTCCCCTCCCTGTGTCAGTGTCCCCAGTGTCCCCTCAGTGTCCCCAGTGTCCCCAATGTCCCCGTTTGTCCCCAGACATCAACGAGCTGAACCTGCCCAAGACGTGTGAGATCGATTTCTCGGACCAGGACGATCTGCTGCACTTCCGCCTGCTCATCTGCCCCGACGAGGTGGGGGTGGCACCTGGGGGCACCCGTGTGGCACCTGTGTGTGTCACCTGGGTCACCTGTGTGGCACCTGGGTGTCACCTGGGTCACCTCTGTGGCACCTGTGTGTCACCTGTGTGTCACCTGGGAAACCTGGGGAACCTTCCTGGTGGGGGACGGACACATGGGGAACCAGGCACCGGGGTCATTTGTGTCACCTCTGTGTCACCTGGGGGGCACCTTGGGCACCTGTGTTCACCTGTGGCACCTGGGGGGCACCTGGGGGGCACCTGGGGCACCTGTGTCATCTGGGGGGCACCGGGGGAACCGGGGAGGCACCTGGGGGGGCCATCTGGGGGCACCTGGGCCATCTGTGTCACCTGGGGCACCTGGAGGGCACCTGGGTTGCCTGTGTCACCTCTGTGTCACCTGGGTCGTCTGTGTCACCTGGGGACACCTTCCTGTGTCACCTGGGTAACGTGGGGCACCTGTGTCACCTCCCTGTCCCCTCTGTCCCTCTGTCCCCCCCGGTGACGTTTCTGTGTCCCCAGGGTTTCTACAAGGGCGGCAAATTCGTCTTCAGCTTCAAGGTCAGTGCTGGTGGCCCCTGGGGGGGTTG
>NW_005054816.1:9080-10052 GCF_000277835.1 Geospiza fortis
GGGGTCACTCAGTGGCCGTTGGGGGTCACTTGGTGGCCGTCAGGAGGGGTTGGTGGCCCCCAGGTGACCGCGGTGTCCCCCCAGGTGGGGCAGGGGTACCCTCACGACCCGCCCAAGGTGAAGTGTGAGACGATGGTGTACCACCCCAACATCGACCTGGAGGGCAACGTCTGCCTCAACATCCTCAGGTGAGCCGCAAAATACACCTGGGGGACACCTGGGGGACACCTGGGGGACATAGTGACACACGTGGGACACACCTGGGACACGCCCGGGGGACACTGACACACCTGGGACACACCTGGGGGGGTAAAAAACACACCTGGGGGGCAACGTCTGCTTCAACATCCCCAGGCGAGCCACAAAATACACCTGGGGGACACACCTGGGACACACACCTGGAACACACCTGGGGGACACCTGGGGGACATAGTGACACACGTGGGACACACCTGGGGGGGCTGTGGTCACCTGCTGGTGGCTGTGGTGGCCCCACTGACCATTGCTGGCTGTGGCTGTGGTGGCCACACTGACCGCTGACCACTGACCACTGACCACACTGCCCACTGACCACACTGACCATGAGTGCTGACCACTGACCACACTGACCATTGACCGCGACTGCTAACCACTGACCGCACTCACCACTGACCACACGGACCCCTGACCACGGACCGCTGACCACACGGACCACTGACCACGGACCACACTGCCCACTGTCCATGACTGCTAACCACTGACCAACCACACTGCCCACTGACCACACTGACCACACTGCCCACTGACCCCACTGACTGCACTGACCACACTGACTGCACTGCCCACTGACCACACTGACCGCTGACCATTGACCATTGACCACACTGACCACTGCCCACACTGACCACTGACAACAAAGACCCCACTGACCACACTGACCACTGCCCACACTGCCCACACTGACCACTGCCCACACTGACCACACTGAGCCCG
>NW_005054816.1:10977-11853 GCF_000277835.1 Geospiza fortis
TGGGATTTGGGGGGTTTTAGGGGAATTCTGGGGGATTTTAGGGAATTGTGGGACTTGGGGAGTTTAGGGAGGTTTTGGGTTTTCCCCTCATATTTTGCGGTCCCTCAAACCCCAGATTTTCCCCCAAAAGGAGCCAAACCCCAAACAAGGGCCGATGGGATTTGGGGGGTTTTAGGGGAATTCTGGGATTTTGGGGTTGTGAAGAGATTTTAGGGAGTTTTAGGGGAATTCTGGGATTTGGGTCACATGAAGGGATTTGGGGGTTTTTGGGGTCTCTCTCCCCATATTTTGGGATCCCCCTGACCCCAAACTTTCCCCCAAAAGGAGCTGAACCCCAACCAATGACTGATGGGATTTGGGGGGGGGGTTTAGAGGAATTCTGAGGGGTTTTAGGGGATTTTGGGGAGTTTTATGGGAATTTTAGGGGAATTTTGGGATCCCCCTGACCCCTGATCCCCCCCCAAAGGAGCCGAACCCCGAGGACCCCGTGAACAAAGGGAACCCCAAAATGGGACCCAAACCCCAAACCAGGGCTGCTGTGAAGGGATTTTGGGGGATTTTAGTGGGGTTTTAGGGAATTTTGGGATTTGGGTTGTGTAAAGGGATTTTGTGGGGTTTTACTGGGGTTTTAGGGGGTTTTGGGTTTTCCCCATATTTTGGGATCTCTCAAACCCCAAATTTTATCCCCGAAAGGAGCTGAACCCCAACCAATGACTGATGGGATTTGGGGTCTGTGAAGGGATTTTGGGAGTTTTAATGGAGTTTTAGGGGAATTTTGGGATCGGGGTGCTTTAAGGGATTTTGTGGGGTTTTAGGGGGGATTGTGGGATCCCCCTGACCCCGATGTTTCCCTAAAAGGAGCCAAACCCCAAACAA
>NW_005054816.1:11918-12796 GCF_000277835.1 Geospiza fortis
TTTGGGATTTAGGGGTATGAAAGGGATTCTGGGGGGGGGGTTTAGGGGAATTTTAGGGGAATTGTGGGATCCCCCTGCCCCCAATCTTTCCCCCAAAAGGAGCCGAACCCCAAACAATGAGTTATGGGATTTGGGGGGTTTTAGGGGATTCTGGGGCGTTTTAGGGGAATTCTGAGATTTGGGTTGCATGAAGGGATTTTAGGGGCATTTTAGGGTCTCTGCCCCCATATTTTGGGATCCCCCTGACCCCAAATCCACCCCCCCCCAAATGATCCAAACCCCGAGGACCCCCTGAACAAAGGGAACCCCAAAATGGGACCCAAACCCCAAACCAGGGCTGGTGGGATTTGGGGGCTGTGAAGGGTTTTTGTGGGGTTTTAGAGGGGAATTTTTGGGATCCCCCTGACCCCAAATCCCCCCCAAAGGAGCCGAACCCCGAGGACCCCCTGAACAAGGAGGCGGCCGAGGTGCTGCAGAGCAACCGGCGCCTGTTTGAGCAGAACGTGCAGCGCTCGCTGCGCGGCGGCTACGTGGGCGCCACCTACTTCGAGCGCTGCCTCAAGTGAGCCGCGCGCCCCGAGGAGACAGAGAGAGAGAGAGCCGGCCCCGAGAAACCCGAAAAATCCTGCAGAGAAACCCCCAAACCACCTGGAAAAATCCCCCCAAAATCCCCATGGAGAACCCAATAAAAGCTGGAAAAAATACTCCAAAAAATCGCACTGTGAACCCAATAAAACCTGGAAAATATCCCCGAAAATTCCCCATGGAGAACCCAATAAAACCTGGAAAAAATACCCCAATAAAACCTGCAAAAATCCCCAGGAAAAAATACCCAATAAAACCTGCAAAAATCCCCATGGAGAACCCAATAAAACCTG
>NW_005054816.1:15198-15567 GCF_000277835.1 Geospiza fortis
GTTACTGGTTAAACTGGGATGGGCCCAGTCCCGGTCCCAGCGCTCCCAGTATGGCCCAGTACATCCCAGTAACCCCAGTATCCCCTCCCAGTACATCCCAGTACATCCCAGTATGGCCCAGTATGGTCCCAGTATATCCCAGTATATCACCAGTATATCCCAGTTCCCATTCCCAGTATATCCCAGTATCCCCATTTTCCCCTCCCAGTACAAACCAGTATCCTCAGTATCTCCTCCCAGTACATCCCAGTATATCCCAGTATCCCCAATTCCATTCCCAGTCCATCCCAGTTCCCATTCCCAGTCCATCCCAGTCCATCCCAGTTCCCATTCCCAGTCCATCCCAGTCCATCCCAGTCCCTCCCAGTC
>NW_005054816.1:16618-21064 GCF_000277835.1 Geospiza fortis
AGGGCCCCGAGGGGCCTGGGAGCGGCCCGGTCACAGCGTGTCACCTCCGTGTCCCCTCCCCGGGCCCGGGTCACCTCCGGGTCCGCGTGTGCCACCTCCGTGTCCCCTCCCTGTCCCTGTGTATCCCCTCCCTGTCCCTGTGTGTCCCCTCCCTGTCCCCCTGTGTCACCTCCTGTCCCCTCCCTGTCCCTGTGTGTCACCTCCTGTCCCCTCCCTGTCCCTGTGTGTCCTCTCCCTCTCCCTGTGTGTCACTCCCTGTCCCTGTGTGTCACCCCCTGTCCCTGTGTGTCACCTCCTGTCCCCTCCCGGGGCGGTGTCACCTCCCCCTGTCCCGGTGTCCCCCCCGCTGTCCCCTGTCCCCATCTCCAGGTGCCACCACACCCCGGTGTCCCCCCATGGCCGTGTCCCCAACGTCCCACAGGTGTCACATGGGTGTCCCCAGCATGCCATGGCTGTCCCCAGTGTCCCATTGATGTCCTCGATGTGCCACAGGTGTCCCATCAGTGTCCCCAGGTGTCCCCAGCTGTCCCTGCTGTGGCACAACCAGCACGGCCTGGGCCATGTCCCACGGCTGTCCCCAGTGTCCCCAGTGTCCCCAGTGTCCCCAGTGTCCCCAATGTCCCCAGTGTCCCACGGCTGTCCCCAGTGTCCCCATTGGTGTCCCCAGAGGAGCTGCTCCGGCAGAACCAGCGCGCTCTGTCCTGTGTGTCCCTGTCACTGTGTGTCCCTGTGTGTCACTGATGTCACTGTGTGTCCCTGTGTGCCCTGTGTGTCACTGATGTCCCCGATGTCCCCGCTGTCCCCAGGTGTCCATGGAGCTGCTGTTCGGGCGCCGGCGCTCCCCGGAGGAGCTGCTCCGGCAGAACCAGCGCGCTCTCTCCAGGGCCGTGCGGGAGCTGGAGCGCGAGCGGCAGAAGCTCGAGGCGCAGGAGAAGAAAATCATCGTGGACATCAAGAAAATGGCCAAGCAGGGCCAGATGGTCAGAGGGGACACCTGGGGACACCTGGGGACACTGGGGGGACATTGGGGACATTTAGGGACATTGGGGACAGATGGTCAGAGGGGACATTGGGGACACTGGGGACATTGGGGACAGATGGTCAGTGAGGACACTGGGGACATTGAGGACACTGGGGGGACACGGGACAGATGGTCAGAGGGGACATTGGGGACAGTGGGGACATTGGGGGGACATTGGGGACATTGGGGACAGATGGTCAGTGAGGACACTGGGGGCACATGGCAGAGACAGATGGTCACAGAGAACATTGGGGACATCAGGGGACATTGGGGACATGGCAGGGCCAGATGTTCAGACGGGACATTGGGGACAGTGGGGACACTGAGGGGGCATGGCAGGGCCAGATGGTGAGAGGGGACTTGGGGACAGTGGGGACATGAGGACAGTGGGGACAAGGGGGACAGAGGGGACTGATGGTCAGTGGGGACAAAGGGGACACAGAGGGGACATTTGGGGACAGAGAGGGCACGGTGGGTGGGAGAGGAGGGAGGGGATCGGGGACAAGGGACACAGAGGGGACAAGGCGATGTCCCTTTGATGTCCCCGTGATGTCCCCTCACTGTCCCTACACATCCCTGGCGATGTCCCCACTGTCCCTGACGCTGTCCTTGTCCCTGTGTCCCCTGTGTCCCCAGGACGCTGTCCCCATGTCCCTGTCCCTAACCCTGATGCCTGTCCCCTGCTCTCCCCCTGTCCCTGTGTCCCTGTCCCTAGCGCTGTCCCTGCTGTCCCCCGTGTCCCCAGGACGCTGTCCCCATGCCCCTAACCCTGTCCCTGCTGTCCCCAGGGTGCCATCCCTGTCCCTGCTGTCCCCTGTGTCCCCAGGGTGCCATCCCTGTCCCTGCTGTCCCCCTGGTGTCCCCATGTGTCCCCAGGACGCGGTGCGGGTGCTGGCCAAGGACCTGGTGCTCACGCGGCGCTACGAGCGCGAGTTCATCGCTGTGTCCCTGTCCCCTGTGTCCCTGTGTCCCTGACGGTGTCCCCTGTGTCCCTGTGTTCCTAGCAGTGTCCCTAACGGTGTCCCCATGTCCCCAGGACACGGTGTGGGTGCTGGCCAAGGCCCTGGTGCGCACGCGGCGCTACGAGCACAAGTTCATCGCCATGGCACTGTCCCTGTGTCCCTGTGTCCCTAACCCTGCTGTCCCCAGGACCCTGTCCCCATGTTCCTGACCCTATCCCTGCTGTCCCCTGTGTCCCCTGTGTCCCTGTCCCTAACCCTGTCCCCCATGTCCCCAGGACGCGGTGCGGGTGCTGGCCAAGGACCTGGTGCTCACTTGGTGCTACGAGCGCAAGTTCATCGCTGTGTCCCTGTGTCCCTAACCCTGCTGTCCCCTGTGTCCCTAGCAGTGTCCCCTGTGTCCCTGTCCCTAACCCTATCCCCCATGTCCCCAGGACGCGGTGCGGGGGCTGGCCAAGGACCTGGTGCTCACGTGGTGCTACGAGCGCAAGTTCATCGCTGTGTCCCTGTGTCCCTAACCCTGCTGTCCCCTGTGTCCCTAGCAGTGTCCCCTGTGTCCCTGTCCCTAACCCTATCCCCCATGTCCCCAGGACGCGGTGCGGGGGCTGGCCAAGGACCTGGTGCTCACGTGGTGCTACGAGCGCAAGTTCATCGCTGTGTCCCTGTGTCCCTAACCCTGCTGTCCCCTGTGTCCCTAGCAGTGTCCCCTGTGTCCCTGTCCCTAACCCTATCCCCCATGTCCCCAGGACGCGGTGCGGGGGCTGGCCAAGGACCTGGTGCTCACGTGGTGCTACGAGCGCAAGTTCATCGCTGTGTCCCTGTGTCCCTAACCCTGCTGTCCCCTGTGTCCCTAGCAGTGTCCCCTGTGTCCCTGTCCCTAACCCTGTCCTCATGTCCCCAGGACGCGGTGCAGGTGCTGGCCAAGGCCCTGGTGCCGAGTGCAAGTTCATTGCTGTGTCCCTGTCCCTGTCTCCCTGACAGTGTCCCCTGTGTCCCCTGTGTCCCTGTCCCTGTCCCTAACGGTGTCCCCTGGTGTCCCCATGTCCCCAGGACGCGGTGCGGGTGCTGGCCACCCTGTGTCAGCACACGCGGCGCTACAAGCACGAGTTCATCGCCATGTCCCTGTCCCTGTGTCCCCTGTGTCCCTGTCCCTGTCCCTAACGGTGTCCCCTGGTGTCCCCATGTCCCCAGGACGCGGTGCGGGTGCTGGCCAAGGACCTGGAGCACACGCAGTGCTACGAGCGCAAGTTCATCACTGTGTCCCTGTCCCTGTGTCCCTGTGTCCCTGTGTCCCTAACCCTGCTGTCCCCTGTGTCCCTAACGGTGTCCCCAGGACGCTGTGCAGGTGCTGGCCAAGGCCCTGGTGCGCACGCGGCGCTACGAGCGCGAGTTCATCGCCATGGCGCTGTCCCTGTGTCCCTAACGGCGTCCCCAGGACGCTGTGCAGGTGCTGGCCAAGGCCCTGGAGCGCACGCGGCGCTACGAGCGCGAGTTCATCGCCATGGCGCTGTCCCTGTGTCCCTAACGGCGTCCCCAGGACGCTGTGCAGGTGCTGGCCAAGGCCCTGGTGCGCACGCGGCGCTACGAGCGCAAGTTCATCGCCATGAGGGCCAACGTGCAGGGGGTGGCACTGCGGGTGCAGACGCTGCGGTCACACAGCGCCATGGCCACCGCCATGAGGGGGGTGACACGGGCCATGGCCACCATGAACCGACAGGTCGGTGTCACCGTGTGTCACCTGTGTCACTGTCACACCCCTGTGTCACTGTGTGTCACCTGTGTCACTGTGTGTGTCACTGTGTGTGTCACCTGTGTCACTGTGTGTCACCTGTGTCACTGTCACACCCCTGTGTCACCCGTGTCACCCGTGTGTCACTGGGGTGGCACTTTGTCACCTGTGTCACCTGTATCACCTGTGGTCACCTGTGGTCATCCAGGTCACGGTGACAGCCCTGTCACAGATGGTGGCACCGGGGTCACCTGGCTGTCCCCACTGCCACGCTGCTGTCCCTGCGGTCACCCTGATGTCCCCTGCGTGTCCTCTCCCTATCTCCATTGTCGCCATTGTTGTCCCTGTGTGTCCCCAGTGTCCCCAGTGTCCTCAATGTCCCCAATGTCCCCAGTGTCCCCGGTGTCCCCAGTGTCCCCAGTGTCCCCAATGTCCCCACTGGCCCCCCAGCTGAAGCTGCCCCAGATCCAGCGCATCCTGCAGGAGTTCCAGAAGCAATCGGAGCTCATGGACATGAAGGAGGAGCTGATGAACGACGCCATCGACGACGCCCTCGGGGACGAGGACGACGAGGACGAGAGGTGGGGACACCCGGGGGGACACCTGGGGGGACACGGGGACACACCTGGGGACACCTGGGGACACCTGGGGACATCCAGGACCAGCCAGGGGTACTCAGGGGACACCCGGGGGGACACGGGGACACACCTGGGGACACCCGGGGGGACACGGGGACA
>NW_005054816.1:21184-21775 GCF_000277835.1 Geospiza fortis
ATCCCAGTATACCCCAGTATATCCCAGTTCCATCCCAGTCCATCCCAGTTTATCCCATCTGTCTCTCCCAGTGATGCCGTGGTGTCCCAGTTTCCCATCCCAGTATATCCCAGTATATCCCAGTATACCCCAGTCCCATCCCAGTTCCATCCCAGTCTGTCCCAGTCCATCCCAGTCCATCCCAGTCCATCCCAGTCCATCCCAGTCCATCCCAGTCCATCCCAGCATATCCCATTCTCCCTGGCAGTGACACTGTGGTGTCCCAGGTCCTAGTCTGTCCCAGTCCATCCCAGTCCATCCCAGTTTATCCCAATTTCCTCTATCTCCAGTGACGCTATGGTGTCCCAGTCCACCCCAGTATATCCCAGTATACCCCAGTATATCCCAGTTCCATCCCAGTTTATCCCAGTTTCTCTCTCCAGTGATGCCGTGGTGTCCCAGTTTCCCATCCCAGTCCCTCCCAGTCCATCCCAGTATACCCCAGTATATCCCAGTTCCATCCCAGTCCATCCCAGTTTATCCCAGTTTCTCTCCCCAGTGATGCCGTGGTGTCCCAGTTTCCCATCCCAGTATATCCCAGTATATCCCAGT
>NW_005054816.1:24289-30628 GCF_000277835.1 Geospiza fortis
CCGACGCCGACGCCGACCTGGAGGAGCGGCTGAAGAACCTGAGGAGGGACTGAGCCCCGGGCAGCTGAGCTCGGCACTTGGGGACTTCGGGGACTTCTGGGACTTTCTGGGAATTTTTGGGATTTTTTTGGGATTTTTCCTGATTTTTTTCCGATTTTTTTCCAATTTTTTTCCGATTTTTGAGCAATTTTCGGCCATCCCAGAGGGGGAATTTTGCCCCTTTATTCTGATTTTTTTGGGGGAAATTTTCTGCTCCCTGCCCCACTCCTGGAAACCCCCAAAGTCTGACCCGAGCAATTTTCGGCCATCCCAGAGGGGGAATTTTGCCCCTTTATTCTGATTTTTTTGGGGGAAATTTTCTGCTCCCTGCCCCACTCCTGGAAACCCCCAAAGTCTGACCCTCTTTATTTGGGATTTTTTAGGATTTTCCCAATTTTTCCAATTTTGTTTTTACTTTTTCTGAATTTCAGCCATCCCAGAGGGAGGATTTTACCCCTTTATTCTGATTTTTGGGGGAATTTTCTGGTTTCTGACCCACTCCAGCACTCATGGGACTGACCCCCTTTATTTAGGATTTTCCTCCCAATTTTGGGGATTTTTCCTGATTTTTTTCCAATTTTTTTCCGATTTTTTTCCGCTTTTTTTCCGATTTTTTTCTGATTTTTTGGGCAATTTTTGGCCATCCCAGAGGGGGGATTTTGCCCCTTTATTTTGATTTTTGGGGAGGATTTTTCAGTCTCCAGCACCCCCAGGAGCCCCCAAAGTCTGACCCCCTTTATTTGGGATTTTTGGGGATTTTTCCCAATTTTGGGGATTTTTTTGGGGATTTTTTTTGGGATTTTTTTTGGGATTTTTTGGGGGGATTTTTCCCCTTTATTCTGATTTTTGGGGGAATTTTCTGGTCCCTGCCCCACTCCTGGGAACCCCCAAATTCTGATCCCCTTTATTTGGGATTTCCTCCAATTTTGGGATTTTTTGGGGATTTTTTGGGATTTTTTCAGATTTTTTTGGGATTTTTGGCCATCCCAGAGTGGGAATTTTCCCCTTTATTCTGATTTTTGGGTGATTTTTGACTGGTTTTGGGATTCTGACCACACCCCAATGGGATTTCCCCTTTTTATTTGGGATTTCCTCCTTTTATTTAATATTTCCTCCCTTTATTTAGGATTTTCCCTCTTTATTTAGGATTTTTTTTGGATTTTTGGCCACCCTGGGCAGGATTTCCCTCCTTTATTTGGGATTTTCCCATTTTTAGGGGGATTTTTCTCCTTTTTTGGGGATTTCCCCCTTTATTTGGGATTTCCCCCTTTATTTGGGATTTTTTCTCATTTTTTGGGGATTTCCCCCTTTCTTTTAGGGATTTTCACTCTTTATTTAGGATTTTCCCCTTTTTTTGGGATTTCCCCCTTTATTTGGGATTTTTTCTCATTTTTTGGGATTTCCCCCTTTCTTTTGGGATTTCCTCCTTTTTTTAGGGGTTTTCCCCCTTTTTTGGGGGGATTTTCACTCTTTATTTAGGATTTTCCCCTTTTTGGGGGATTTCCCCTTTTTTGGGGATTTTCCCCTCTTCCTTTTGGCATTTCCCCCTTTTATTTGGGATTTCCCCCTTTTATTTGGGATTTTTTCTAATTTTTTTAGGATTTCCCCGTTTCTTTTGGCATTTCCCCCTTTTATTTGGGATTTTTCTCCCTTTTCTACGATTTCCCCCTTTTATTTAATATCCCCCCTTTCATTTCGGATTTCCCCCTTTTTTGGGATTTCCCATTTTTAGGATTTTCCCTTTTCCGGAGCTTTTGGACTCTCTGGGATCTTTTCCCCCTTTTTGGGATCGTTCCCCCCTGTTTGGGACACTGGCACTACTTTGGGGTCAATCCCCCCATTTTTGGGGTTTTCTCCCCTTTTTTGGGGTCAATTCCCCTTTTTTTGGGGTCTTTTCCCCCCTTTTGGGGTTTCCCCCCTTTTCTGGGACTCTGGCACTACTTTGGGGTCAATCCCCCAATTTTTGGGGTAAATCCCCCATTTTTGGGGTCTTTCCCCCCCTTTTGGGTCTCTCTCCCATTTTTGGGGTCTCTCTGCCATTTTTGGGGTTTTTGCCCCACTTTGGGGTCCCCTCCCCCAATAAAGCTTTGGGCACCTGAGGCGGCTCCGGCTCTGTCCCAGTTCGGCACTGGGAGCACTGGGAGGGTTTGGGATTTGGGGGATTTGGGGGGATTTTGGGGATTTTTGGGGTCAATTTGGGGTCTTTGGGATGGGGGGGACGACAAACCCCAAAATCGTATTTTTTGGGTGGGAAAACCCCAAATGTTTGGGGTCTCTGGGGCCAATTTGGGTTCGTTTTGTGGGGTTTGGGGTCATTTCGTGGGTTTTGGGGTCTTTTGGGGTTTGGGTTCATTTTAAAGGGTTTGGGTTCATTTTTGAGGTTTTGGGTTCATTTCTTTGGGTTTTGGGTTCATTTCTTTGGCTTTTGGTGTCATTTTGAAGGGTTTTGGTTCCTTTTGTGGGGTTTTGGTTCCTTTTGTGGGGTTTTGGGTCATTTTTGGGTGTTTTGGGTTTATTTTATGGGGTTTGGGTTCATTTTGAAGGATTTTGGTTCATTTTTGAGATTTTGGTTCATTTTTGAGATTTTGGTTCATTTTGTGGGATTTGGTTTCATTTTATGGGGCTTGGGTTCAGTTTTTGGGGTTTTGGGTTTTTTTGTGGGGTTTTGGGGTTTTTGGGGAGTTGGGTTAATTTTCAAGGGTTTTGGGTTCATTTTGAAGGATTTTGGGTTCATTTTATGGGGTTTGGGTTCATTTTGTGGGGTTTTAGTTTCATTTTTTGGGGGTTTTGGCCTCAGTTGTGGGGTTTGGGTTCATTTTAAAGGATTCTGGGTAATTTTTGTAGGTTTTGGTTCATTTTGGGGGCACAAACCCCAAAATTTGACTTTTTCAGTGGGGAAACCCCAAAATTTGGGATTTTCCAAATCTCCTGGACTGAATTTTGGGGTCTCTGGGGCGATTTTGGGTTCAGTTTGTGGGGTTTGGGTTCATTTTTTGGGGTTTTGAGTCCTTTTGGGGGTTTTGGGTTCATTTTTAGGATTTGGGTTCATTTTGAGGGGGGAAACCCCAAAATTTGACTTTTTGAGTGAGAAAACCCCAAAATTGGCAATTTTTGCTTCATTTTGTGGGGTTTGGGTTCATTCTGTGGAGTTTTTTGGGGTTGGGTTCATTTTCTGGGGTTTGGGGTTCGATTTGAAGGGTTTTGGGTCATTTTTGGGGTTTGGGTTCATTTTATGGGGTTTTGGATGAATTTTGTGGGGTTTGGTTCATTTTTTGTGGATTTTGGGGTTTTTTAGGGGGTTGGGTTCATGTTGTGGGGTTTGGGTTCACTTTTTGGGGTTTTGGGTCATTTTGAAGGATTTTCAGTTCATTTTTTGGGGTTTGGGTTTAATTGTGGGGTTTTGATTCCTTTTGTGGGGTTTTGGCTTCATTTTTGGGATTTGGGTTCATTTTGGGGGCACAAACCCCAAAATTTGACTTTTTGGGTGCAAAACCCCAAAATTTGGGGTTTTCTGAATCTCCTGGGCTGAATTTTGGGGTCTCTGGGGCGATTTGGGGTTCATTTTATGGGGTTTGGGTTCAGTTGTGGGGTTTTGATTCATCTTGAAGGTTTTGCGTTCATTTTGTCGGGTCTGCGTTCACTTTTTGGGATTTTGGGTAATTTTGAAGGATTTTGGTTCATTTTGTGGGGTTTGGGTTCATTTCTTGGGATTTTGGGTCATTTTGAAGGATTTTGGTTCCTTTTGTGGGGTTTGGGTTCAATTTATGGGGTTTCGGTTTCATTTTTTGTGGTTTGGGTTCAGTTTGTGGGGTTTGGGTTCATTTTTTGGGATTTTGGGTCATTTTGAAGGATTTTGGTTCCTTTTGTGGGGTTTGGGTTCAATTTATGGGGTTTTGGTTTCATTTTTTGGGGTTTGGGTTCAGTTTGTGGGGTTTGGGTTCATTTTTTGGGATTTTGGTTCATTTGGGGGGGGACAAACCCCAAAATTCGACTTTTTGAGTGAGAAAACCCCCAAATTGGCAATTTTAGGTTCATTTTGTGGGGTTTGGGTTCATTTTGAAGGATTTTGGTTCATTTTGTGGGGTTTGGGTTCATTTTTTTGGGTTTTTGGGATATTTTAGGGTCTCTCATTGATTTTTGGGATCTTTTGCTCATTGTTGGCCATTCCTTAATAAAATAAAAAATATTTTCTCAACCTCACCCTGGGAAAAGCAGAAATTCCTCAATTTCCCCCCAGAATCGCTGATTTCTGGCAGCATTTGGGTTTTTTTCAGTTTCAAATTTAAAAAAAACAACCCTGAAAAGCGAAGTGAAAAATCCCCAAAAAGCGGAAAAATCCTCCCCCCAAAAAATCTCACTTCCCTTTTTTGGGGCTTTTTTGGGTTTTGGGATTTTTTTTTTGTTTTTTTTGCGTTTTTGACGTTTTTCCTGGGAGGTTTTTGGGGCTGAAATCACAGAAAAAGCTCCAAAATCGGCTGAAAACCCAAAAAATAAAAGAGATTTTCTTGGGACGGGAGCACAGGTGAGGGGGGACCCCAAAATTCGGGGTTTGGGGACCCAAAATGGGAATTTGGGGAGGAAAACCCCAAAATGTGGAGCTGGGAACGCCCCAAAATTCAGATTTTTGGGGTAAAAAATCCCGAAATTGGAGCTGGGAATTGGGGGAGCCCCAAAATTCGGAATTTTGGGTTTTGGGGAACCCCAAGATTTGGAGCCAGGGAGCCCCAAAAATGGGAATTTGGGAGGGGAAACCCCAAAATTTGAAGGGAGGGAAGAAAAAAAAATGGGGATTTTGGGCAAAAGGGACCCCAAATGTGGATTTTGGGGAGGAAAACCCCAAAAATTGAAGGGGGGACCCAAAAATGGGAATTTAGGGAGGGGAGACCCCGAAATTGGAGCTGGGGAATCCCAAAATGGGAATTTGGGGAGGGGAATCCCAAAATTTGGAGCTGGGAACGCCCCAAAAATTCAGATTTTTGGGTGGGAACCCCGAAATTGGAGCTGGGAATTGGGGGAGCCCCAAAATTCGGGGTTTTGGGTTTGGGGAACCCCAAGATTTGGGGGTTTGGAGGGGGAAATCCCCAAATCGGGATCCAGGGAGCCCCAGGAATGGGAATTCGGCTTCGGGGGATTTCTGAGGAAAGTTCCAGATTTTTCCGCAGCCCCGCAGCGATGGCGCCGCCCCAGGTACGGCCGGGGGGGATTCGGGCACTGGGGGCAAGAAAAGGGAATTTGGGTTTTTCTTTGTGCCCAGAAATCCCAATTTTTAAATTTTTTTAATTTTTAAAAATTTTTAAAATTTTAATTTTGTTAAAATTTCGAACATCTTAATTTTTTCATTTGTAATTGTAAATGTTTAAATTAATTAATTTTTGAAACGAATTGTTTCATTTTTCGTTTCTTATTTTTATTTTGAGGTAATTAAATGTTGAATTTTTAAATTTGAATTTAATTTCAATTTTTAATTTTTCCGGATTTTTAATTTTTAATTTTTTAAGTTTGGACTTTTCTAATTTTTTCTTTAATTTTTAGGTTTTAAATTTTTAATGCTTTGATTTTAAATTTTTAAAAATTTTCGAATAATGTTTAATTTTACATTTTTTACTTTTTAAATTTTCTATATTTAATTTTTAGTTTTTCATTCTTTAATTTTTAACTTTGTAATTTTAAAAATATTTTTAATTTTTAACTTTTAATTTTTTAATATTTTAGTTTTTAATATTTCTATTTTCTATTAATTTTAAGCTTTATTAATTTAAATTTTCTATATTTCAGTTTTTAAATTCTAATTATTAATTCCCTAATTTTTGATTTTAATTTTAATTTTTAATTTTAATTTTTAGTCAATATTTTTTTAGATTTTTATTTTAAATACTGAATTTAAAATTAATTTATAAATTTAAAATTCATTTTAACTTTAATTTATAAATTCTTAATTTTAATTTTAAAATTGTTTTTATTTTGATTTTTAATTTTTAACATTTCCTAAGATTTTGAATATATTCATTTTTAACTTTAAATTTTTTAAAATTTTAATCGAATTTTTTTATTTTAAATTTTTTATTGTGTAATTTTGAATTTTTAATTAGAATTTTAATTTTTTTTTTTTTTTTAACTAAGGAGAGGAACGGGATGAAAATCCCAAATCCGGACCTGGGGGGGCTTTGGGCAGATTTGGGGTTTCAGCCCCAAAAGGGAATTTGGGGTCAATTTTGGGTCAGTTGGGGTTTTCGGCCCCAAAAGTGAATTCGGGCTCGGGTTTGGGGTGGGGGCAGTGACGGCCCCGGGGCCCCCCCCCGC
>NW_005054816.1:31913-36553 GCF_000277835.1 Geospiza fortis
GGTCCCGTTCGAGGCGGGGCTGACGCGGGAGTTCCGCTCGGGCCGCCCGCACCGCGTGCGCATCGCGGGCACGGCCTGGAGCGAAGGGGTCACCGGGGTCCGCGCCGGGCTCGGGACGTGCCGCCGCATCGCCGAGCTCCCGCCCTGCCCCGGCTGGGGCTGAACCCCTGCAATCCTGCTTTGCACCCCAAAAAAACCCCCAAATCCGTGGGATTGCTCGGCTTCAGCGCGGGGATTTCGGGTTTTGCGGTATAAAGGTGACCCCAAAATGCAAGAAATGGATTTTCTGGTGAAGTTTCATTTTTTCTCCCCAAAAATCCAACAGCAGCAGCAGGAAATTGGGGTGAATCCCTGGAATTCTGCTTTGCATCCCAAAAACCCCCACAAATCTGTAGGATCGCTCGGCTTCGGTGCGGGGTTTTCGGGTTTTGGGGTTTTTGGTATAAAATTCACCACAAAATGCAGGAAAATGGTTCTGGTGAAGTTTCATTTTTGTCCCCAAAAATCCAGCAGGAAATTGGGGTGAGTCCCTGGAATTCTGCTTTTCACCTTTGGGTTTTAGGGATTTTTTTATTCTGAAATTTAGGAAAATCCTTGAATTTTGGGGATTTTTTGTTTTAACCCAGGAAAACCCTTGGGATTTGAGGAATTTTTTCCCCTGAAACCCAAGGAAAACCTTTGAGTTTTGGGTTTTTTTTTTTCTGAAACTCATGAAAACCCTCAGGTTTTGAGGATTTTTACTGAAATCTTGGAAAACCCTGGGGATTTGGGAGTTTTGATTGAAACCCAGGAAAACCCTTGGGATTTGTGGCGTTTTATTTTCTGAAACCCAAGAAAACCTTCAAGTTTTAGGGATTTTTTTTTTTCCCTGAAACCCACAAAAACCTGTGGGATTTAAGGATTTTTTTATTTTGAAACCCAGGAAAATCTTTGGGATTAGTGTTTGTTTTTTTTTTTTCCAGAAACCCAAGAAAACATTTGAGTTTTGGGGATTTTTCTCCTGAAACCCAGAAAAATCTTTGGGTGTCAGGAATTGTTTTGATAACCCAAGAAAGCCTTTGGGATTTTTTGGGAATTTTTTTCTGAAACCCAGGAAAACCTTTGAGTTTTGAGGATATTTTTTTTCTGAAAACGAGGAAATCCCTCAGGTTTTGGGGATTTTCTCCTGAAACCCAGAAAAAAACCTGGGATTTGGGGATTTTTTTTATTCTGAAACCCAGAAAAACCGTTGAGTTTTTGGGGATTTTTAATTCTGAAACCCAGGAAAACCCTTGGATTTTGGGATTTTTTTCCTGCTATTTTTCAGTTTTCTGCAGAACCTCCACCCCTGTCTGGAACAAGGCTGGGAATTGTGGTGGAATTTCTGCTTTTCTCCCCAAAACCCCTCAAGCACCACCTCAAAATCCAAGAAAATTGCTGAATTTTTGGGCTTTTTTTCCCAGTTTTTCTTATTTTCACAGCAGAACCTCCACCCCTGTCTGAAACCTCAAAATAAATGAGGCCTTTCCCAGATAAATTTCCCATTTTCTCCCCAAAAACATCTCCAGGAACAATGTGGAATCCAGGAAAATCGCCGGGTTTGGGTTTTCTCCTGTATTTTTAGTTTTCCTCTCATATTTTTGCTTTTTCTCCCTTATTTTTGCTTTTTCTCCCTTATTTTTGGATTTTCTCACATATTTTTGGTTTTTCTTCCATATTTTTGCTTTTTCTCCCACATTTTTGGATTTTCTCCCCTATTTTTGTCTTCCTCCCATATTTTTGGGTTTTCTCATGTATTTTGGGTTTTCTTCTTGGATTTTTGGGTTTTCTCCCATATTTATTGTTTTCCTCCTGTATTTTTGGTTTACTTCCTGTATTTTTGGGTTTTCTCCCATATTATTGGTTTTCTTCCTTTATTTTTGGTTTTCCTCCCATATTTTGTTTTCCTCCTGTATTTTTGGGGTTTTTTTTCCTCCCATATTTTTGGTTCTTCTCCTGTATTTTTAGTTTTTCTTCCATTATTTCGTTTTTTCTCCCATATTTTTTGGTTTTCCTCCTGTATTTTTGTTTTTTCTCTGGTATTTTTTGGTTCTTCTCCTGTATTTTTGGTTTTCCTCCTGTATTTTTGGTTTTCCTCCCATATTTTTGGTTCTCCTCCCGTATTTTTGGTTTTCCTCCCATATTTTTGGTTCTCCTCCCGTATTTTTGGTTTTCCTCCCATATTTTTGGTTCTCCTCCCATATTTTTGGGTTTCCTCCTGTATTTTTGGTTTTCCTCCTGTATTTTTGGTTTTCCTCCTGTATTTTTGGTTTTCCTGGCAGAACCTTCATCCCTGTCCGGATGCAGGAAAAGGCGGCATTTTCCATCTGAATTTCCCATTTTCTGCCAAAAAAGGGATTTTTGGAAGCGAAGGAAAAATGGGGAAAAATCCCCAGAAAGGGATGCAAAGGGGTCTTGGGGTGGGACTGACTCTGGGAGGGGAAAAATCCCCAAATTCAAGGAAAAACCCCAATTCCAAGGCCAGGGGGGTGACAACAGTCATGGTCCCACCACCCATGTGGGATCTTCTGGAGCAGGGAATGGGATCATGGAGCCACCAGGTCATGGTTGTGTCAATGGTCATGGTCCCACAACCCATCCTGGATCACCAGGAGCAGGGAATGGGATCATGGAGCCACCAGGTCATGGGAGTGTCAATGGCCATGGTCCCACCATGCCAGCTGGATCTTGGGGAGCAGGGGACGGGATCATAGAGCCACCAGTCAGTCATGGTCCCACCACCCATGTGGGATATCTATGAGCAGGGAATGGGATCATGAAGTCACCAGGCCATGGGGGACATCCCACCACCTGTGCTGGAACTCTGAATGGAATCATGGAGCCACCAGGTGATGGGGGTGTCAATGGCCATGGTCCCACCATGCCTGTTAGATCTTGGGGAGCAGCGGACGGGATCATGGAGCCACCAGGTCATGGGGGATGTCCTGGCACCACTTCTGGATCTCATGGAGCAGAGAACAGGATCATGGAGCCACCAGGTGATGGTAGACATCAAACACCAGCTCACGTCCATCCTCATCCATGTTTGACCAACACTCCTGGGGCCACCACACCGCTCCCACCTCCAGCACCAGGGAGCCAAGATCTGGAGCCACCAGGCTCACGGGGCCCATCAGTCATGGTCCCACCACCCCGGTGGGATCTCGGGAAATGGAACAGGATCATGGAGCCACCAGGTCATGGTTGTGTCAATGGTCACGGTCCCACAACCCATCCTGGATCACCAGGAGCAGGGAACGGCATCATGGAGCCACCAGGTCATGGGGGACATCCCACCACTGGTGTTGGACCTCTGAATGGAATCATGGAGCCACCAGGTCATGGGGGACATCCCACCACTGGTGTTGGACCTCTGAATGGAATCATGGAGCCACCAGGTCATGGGGGACATCCCACCACTGGTGTTGGACCTCTGAATGGAATCATGGAGCCACCAGGTCATGGGGGACATCCCACCACCCATGTGGGATATCTGTGAGCAGGGAACGGCATCGTGGAGCCACCAGGTCATGGAGGTGGGAACAGTCATGGTTCCACCATCCCTGCTGGACCTCTGGGAGCACAGAACAGGATCATGGAGCCACCAGGTCATGGGAGACATCAAACACCAGCTCACGTCCATCCTCAGGGTGGTTTGAGCTACCTCAGGGCAGTCCTGGGGCCACTGGCTACTGGGGGACATCAATCCCACCCATGGTGGACCTCTGGGAGCTGGGGTGGACTCATGGAGCCACCAGGGCATGGGGGTGTCAATGGCCATGGTCCCACCACCCATGCTGGATCTCAGGGAGCAGAGAATGGGATCATAGAACCACCAGGTCATGGGGGATGTCCCAAGACCCATGCTGGATCACCAGGAGCAGAGAACGAGATAATGGAGCCACCAGGTCATGGGGGACATCAAACACCAACTCACGTCCATCCTCAACCATGTTTGACCAACACTCCTGGGGCCACCATGCCGCACCATGGCTCACCACCATCTGCCCCCACCACCCTCACAGGGCCCATCAGTCATGGTCCCACCACCCATGTGGGATATCTATGAGCAGGGAATGGGATCATGAAGTCACCAGGCCATGGGGGACATCCCACCACCTGTGCTGGAACTCTGAATGGAATCATGGAGCCACCAGGTGATGGGGGTGTCAATGGCCATGGTCCCACCATGCCTGTTAGATCTTGGGGAGCAGCGGACGGGATCATGGAGCCACCAGGTCATGGGGGATGTCCTGGCACCACTTCTGGATCTCAGGGAGCAGAGAACAGGATCATGGAGCCACCAGGTGATGGTAGACATCAAACACCAGCTCACGTCCATCCTCATCCATGTTTGAGCTACCTCAGGGCAGTCCTGGGGCCACTGGCTACTGGGGGACATCAATCCCACCCATGGTGGACCTCTGGGAGCTGGGGTGGACTCATGGAGCCACCAGGGCATGGGGGTGTCAATGGCCATGGTCCCACCACCCATGCTGGATCTCAGGGAGCAGAGAATGGGATCATAGAACCACCAGGTCATGGGGGATGTCCCAAGACCCATGCTGGATCACCAGGAGCAGAGAACGAGATAATGGAGCCACCAGGTCATGGGGGACATC
>NW_005054816.1:36912-40075 GCF_000277835.1 Geospiza fortis
GGGGGCACTCACGGCGGGTCTGGGGGAGCCTCCATGGGGTTGGTGTCTCTGCGGGTTCTGGGCGTGGGGAACGGGCAGCTCCGGGGTCGTGGTGGGATCTGCAAGGGGAGGAGAACATCCGTGGTGGTTCCTGATGGGGAATGTCCAGCTCTGGCCGCTGTGTGTGGGTGGGGAGAGTCCAGATCCCACCCTGAGCCCCCAGATCCACCCATGGGGTCATCGGAACTGCAATCAGGGCGGGTCGGACCCAAAGAGATGGTTTGGAGCCCCTGGAGATGGTTTGGAGCTCATGGAGATGGTTTGGAGCCCAAGGAGATGGTTTGGAGCCCATTGAGATGGTTTGGAGCCCATTGAGATGGTTTGGAGCCCAAGGACATGGTTCTGGAGGCCAAGGAGATGGTTTGGAGCACATGGAGATGGTTTGGAATTCAAAGTGGTTTTTGACTCAAATGAGTTGACCCCTTGAGTTTACCCATCTTGGTTTTTGACCCAAGATGGTTTTGACCCAATGACAAGGTTTGGAGCCCAAGGAGATGGTTTGGAGCACATGGAGATGGTTTGGAGCTCGTGGAGATGGTTTGGAGCCCAAGGACATGGTTTTGGAGGCCAAGGAGATGGTTTGGAGCCCAAAATGGTTTTTGACTCAAAGGAGTTGACCCCTTGAGCTGACCCATCTTGGTTTTTGACCCAAGATGGTTTTGACCTAAGGAGAAGGTTTGGAGCTCATGGAGATGGTTTGGAGCTCATGGAGATGGTTTGGAGCCCAAGGAGATGGTTTTGGAGGCCAAGGAGATGGTTTGGAGCACGTTGAGATGGTTGAAGGCCAAGGAGATGGGTTTTTGACCAAGGGATTTCGGGGTATGACCCAGAATTTGGCTTTTTGGTCCATTGAGATGGATTTTGACCCCAAGATTTGGATTTTGACTCCAGGATTTGGGGTTTTGTTCCACTGAGGTTATTTTTGACCCCAGGATTTGGGATTTGGGTTTCTGGTCCATTGAGGTGATTTTTGACCCCAGGATTTGGGGTTTTGACCCAGAATTCGGAATTTGGCTTTTTGGTCTATTGAGATGGCTTTTGATGCCAGATTTTGGGGTTTTAACCCCACGATTTGGCTTTTTGCTCCATTGAGGTGGTTTTTGACTCCAGGATTTGGGATTTGGGGTTTTGGTCCACTGAGGTTGTTCTTCACCCCAGGATTTTGGTTTTTGACCTCAATATTTGGGTTTTTAACCCCAGGATTTGGGATTTGGGTTTTTTGGTCCACTGAGATGGTTTTTGACCACAGGATTTGGGTTTTTCACCCCAGGATTTGAGATTTGGGCTCCAGGATTTGGGATTTGGGTTTCTGGTCCACTGAGATGGTTTTTGATCCCAGGATTTGGGGTTTTGACCCAAGGATTTGGGTTTGGGCTCCACTGGGGTTGTTTCTCACCCTGGGATTTGGGGTTTTTCACCCCAGGATTTGGGGTTTTTCACCCCAGGATTTGGGGTTTTGGGCTCCACTGAGATAATTCTGCTCCCCAGGAGATGATTTTTGGGTCTGCTGAGATAATTTCTGGGGTCCCACCACCCCTCAGCTCCACCCCCACCCCGTTTTTGGGGTGTTTGGGGTTCTCCTGCCCCCACCCCGGTACCTCCATCCCGCGGCTCCTCCTCCTCCTCCTTGGGGGGCTCCGATGGGGGGCTCGGGGGGACCCCCAGAGCTCCGGGGTCCTCCCCGTCCCCGGGGTCCTCCAGCTTCACCCGCACGGTCACCTGGGGGACACGGAGCTGCCGAGGGGATCTGGGCACCCCAAAAGCCCTAAAAGGGTTTTGGGTGCCCCCAAAAGCTCTCAAAGGGTTTTGGGTGCTGGGGATCCCCAGAGGGGATTTGGGCACCCAGAACCCCAAACAGGAGATTTTGGGGCCTGGGAACCCTAAAAAGCTGCCGAGGGGATTTTGGTGCTGGGGATCCCCAAAAGCTCTGAAAGGGTTTTGGGTGCTGGGGATCCCCAGAGGGGATTTGGGCACCCAGAACCCCAAACAGGAGATTTTGGGGCCTGGGAACCCTAAAAAGCTGCCGAGGGGATTTTGGTGCTGGGGATCCCCAAAAGCTCTGAAAGGGTTTTGGGTGCTGGGGACCCCCGAGGGGATTTGGGCACCCCGAAAGGAGATTATGGGGCCTGAAAACCCTAAAAAGCTGCCGAGGGGATTTGTGTGCTGGGGACCCCCTAAAGATGCTGAGGGGTTTGTGGTTCCCGGGACCCCCAGAGGGGATTTTGGGGCTGAGGACCCCCAAAAGCTCCCGAGGGAATTTGGGTGCTGGAGATCCCCAAAAGGGTTTTGGGTGCCCCAAAAAGCTGCCAAGGGGATTTAGGCACCCGTGACGCCCTTTCCAACCTCAATTTTGGGTTTTTTCCTTGGGAATGAGCTCAGAATCCCATAGCAGGGATGGGATGGAGTGTGAGGAACACAGGGGAGGACAAATAATTCCCAATTTTCGGGGCCAGAACCCCAAAATCCACAACCTCTCCCACCTGCTGTCCTGGTACCCAGGACCCCAAAAATCTTCCAAGAGGATTTAGGCACTCTCGACCCCCTTTCCAGTCTGAATTTTGGGGATTTTTCTTGGGAATGAGCAGGGACAGGACAGAGTGGGAGGAACATAAGGGGGTGACCAATTATTCCCAACTGGGAGAATTTCCCCAAATTCCCCCTTGGAGCCCCATATCCAGACCTGCTCCCACCTGCTCTCCTGGTGCCCCGAACCCCAAAAAGCTGCTAAGGGGATTTAGGCACCCACAATGCCCTTTCCAGCCTCAGTTTTGGGGGTTTTCCTTGGGAATTCACTCAGATTCCCACAGGAGGGATGGGAGAGATGGGGAAGAAAACAAGGAGGGAAGGAAAAATAATTCCCAATTTGGGGCCCAGCACCCCAAACCCCGGCCCCTCTCCCACCTGCTGTCCTGCTGCCCAGGACCCTAAACATTTTCCAAGAGGATTTAGGCACCCGTGACCCCCTTTCCAGTGTCAGTTTAGTTTTTTCCCTTGGGAATGAGCAGGGAGTGGGAGGAACATAAGGGGGGGAAGGATCAATAATTCCCAATTTTCGGGGCCCAGCACCCCAAACCCCCCATCCCCTCTCCCACCTGCTGCTCCCAAATCCCATCAGGCTCCTCCC
>NW_005054816.1:41163-44335 GCF_000277835.1 Geospiza fortis
AGGCGGGACAAGGCGGGAGGGCACGCCCCTACATGGGCCGGCGGTGGGGAATGATTGACAGCACCTAGAGCCAATGGGAGCGCGAGACGCGTGAGGAGGCGGGGCCTGAGGGAGAGGCTCAAAAATTGGGTTTTTTTCGGGAAAATCGCTGAAAATTGGGATTTTATCCAGAAAAATCAGTGAAAACTGTGTTCTTTCCAGGAAAATTTGGTGAAAATTGGTGGCTTTTTCAGGCAAATCAGTGAAAATAGTTTTTTTTTCTTCCTAGGAAAATTGGTAAAAATTGGGTTTTTTCCAAGAGAATTGGTGAAAATTCTTTTTTTTTTAGGAAAATCAGTGAAAGTTGGGGGTTTTATCCTGGAAAATCTGGTTGAAATTGTTTTGGTTTTTTTTCAGGCGAATCAGTGAAAATTTGGTTCGATCCCGAAAATCTGGTGAAAATTGGGGTTTTTTCAGGCAAATCAGCGAATTTTTTTTTTTTTTAATGCAGGAACATAGGAAAATCAGTAAAAAATTGGGTTTTATCCAGGGGAATTGGCGAAAATTGGGTTTTTTCAGGCAAATCAGCGAATTTTTTTTTTTTTTTTAATGCAGGAACATTGCTGAAAATTACGACGTTTTTCCAGAAAATTTGGTTATTTTTTTTTCCAGGAAAATTGGTGAAAATTGACTTTTATGCAGGAAAATCAATGAAAATTGTTTTTTTTTTCCAGATAAATTGGTGATAGTTGGGGTTTGTTTCAGGAAAACTGGTGAAAATTGAGTTTTGTGCAGTCAAATCAGTGAAAATTTGGGTTTTTTTCCCAGGAAAATCAGTGAAAATTGATGGTTTTTTTCCAGGAAAATTGGTGAAAACTGGGAAATTTTTCCAGAAAAATCAGTGGAATTTGGTTTTTTTTAGGAAAATCAGTGAAATTTGGTTTTTTTTCAGGAAGATCAGTGAGAAGTTGGTTTTCATGCAGGAAAATTCAGTCCCGATGGATTTGAAGAAACAAAAAATTCTGCAGAGCAGGAAAAAAAAGCCAAATAAATTCAAATTTTGGGCAAAATTTCCTCTTTAACTCCTTTCTCTGCCACAAATTCTGTGACCCGAAATTTAAAGGAAAAGGTCTCAAAAACTGCAAATGGATTTTTTCCTGTAAAGCAAATTTAATTCATTTCTTCGTAAAAAAAACAAAACACCCAAACCCCCCAAAAACACTATCCAGGAGAAACTGACCTCTTTTCTTTTCTTTTCTTTTCTTTTCTTTTCTTTTCTTTTCTTTTCTTTTCTTTTCTTTTCTTTTCTTTTCTTTTCTTTTCTTTTCTTTTCTTTTCTTTTCTTTTCTTTTCTTTTCTTTTCTTTTCTTTTCTTTTCTTTTCTTTTCTTTTCTTTTCTTTTCTTTTCTTTTCTTTTCTTTTCTTTTCTTTTCTTTTCTTTTCTTTTCTTTTCTTTTCTTTTCTTTTCTTTTCTTTTCTTTTCTTTTCTTTTCTTTTCTTTTCTTTTCTTTTCTTTTCTTTTCTTTTCTTTTCTTTTCTTTTCTTTTCTTTTCTTTTCTTTTCTTTTCTTTTCTTTTCTTTTCTTTTCTTTTCTTTTCTTTTCTTTTCTTTTCTTTTCTTTTCTTTTCTTTTCTTTTCTTTTCTTTTCTTTTCTTTTCTTTTCTTTTCTTTTCTTTTCTTTTCTTTTCTTTTCTTTTCTTTTCTTTTCTTTTCTTTTCTTTTCTTTTCTTTTCTTTTCTTTTCTTTTCTTTTCTTTTCTTTTCTTTTCTTTTCTTTTCTTTTCTTTTCTTTTCTTTTCTTTTCTTTTCTTTTCTTTTCTTTTCTTTTCTTTTCTTTTCTTTTCTTTTCTTTTCTTTTCTTTTCTTTTCTTTTCTTTTCTTTTCTTTTCTTTTCTTTTCTTTTCTTTTCTTTTCTTTTCTTTTCTTTTCTTTTCTTTTCTTTTCTTTTCTTTTCTTTTCTTTTCTTTTCTTTTCTTTTCTTTTCTTTTCTTTTCTTTTCTTTTCTTTTCTTTTCTTTTCTTTTCTTTTCTTTTCTTTTCTTTTCTTTTCTTTTCTTTTCTTTTCTTTTCTTTTCTTTTCTTTTCTTTTCTTTTCTTTTCTTTTCTTTTCTTTTCTTTTCTTTTCTTTTCTTTTCTTTTCTTTTCTTTTCTTTTCTTTTCTTTTCTTTTCTTTTCTTTTCTTTTCTTTTCTTTTCTTTTCTTTTCTTTTCTTTTCTTTTCTTTTCTTTTCTTTTCTTTTCTTTTCTTTTCTTTTCTTTTCTTTTCTTTTCTTTTCTTTTCTTTTCTTTTCTTTTCTTTTCTTTTCTTTTCTTTTCTTTTCTTTTCTTTTCTTTTCTTTTCTTTTCTTTTCTTTTCTTTTCTTTTCTTTTCTTTTCTTTTCTTTTCTTTTCTTTTCTTTTCTTTTCTTTTCTTTTCTTTTCTTTTCTTTTCTTTTCTTTTCTTTTCTTTTCTTTTCTTTTCTTTTCTTTTCTTTTCTTTTCTTTTCTTTTCTTTTCTTTTCTTTTCTTTTCTTTTCTTTTCTTTTCTTTTCTTTTCTTTTCTTTTCTTTTCTTTTCTTTTCTTTTCTTTTCTTTTCTTTTCTTTTCTTTTCTTTTCTTTTCTTTTCTTTTCTTTTCTTTTCTTTTCTTTTCTTTTCTTTTCTTTTCTTTTCTTTTCTTTTCTTTTCTTTTCTTTTCTTTTCTTTTCTTTTCTTTTCTTTTCTTTTCTTTTCTTTTCTTTTCTTTTCTTTTCTTTTCTTTTCTTTTCTTTTCTTTTCTTTTCTTTTCTTTTCTTTTCTTTTCTTTTCTTTTCTTTTCTTTTCTTTTCTTTTCTTTTCTTTTCTTTTCTTTTCTTTTCTTTTCTTTTCTTTTCTTTTCTTTTCTTTTCTTTTCTTTTCTTTTCTTTTCTTTTCTTTTCTTTTCTTTTCTTTTCTTTTCTTTTCTTTTCTTTTCTTTTCTTTTCTTTTCTTTTCTTTTCTTTTCTTTTCTTTTCTTTTCTTTTCTTTTCTTTTCTTTTCTTTTCTTTTCTTTTCTTTTCTTTTCTTTTCTTTTCTTTTCTTTTCTTTTCTTTTCTTTTCTTTTCTTTTCTTTTCTTTTCTTTTCTTTTCAGCACCGAGAGATCCCGGGGATGATTCCCGAGCACCGAGAGATCCCGGGGATGCTCCCCGAGCACCGAGAGATCCCGGGGGTGATTACCGCGCACCGAGAGATCCCGGGG
>NW_005054816.1:44649-47155 GCF_000277835.1 Geospiza fortis
GAGCGGATCCCGCGCGTCCCCGAGATGCAGGAGCCGCGCCTCGGGATCCAGCAACACCGGAGCTGCGGGGACATTCCCGGGAGACGGGATTCCAGAATCCCTGAGTCCCAGAACCCCCCAAATCCCAAAAATCCAGAATCCCCAAAATCACAGAAACCCCGAATCCTGGAATCCCAGAACCCCCAAAATCCCAGAAATCCAGAATACCCAAAATCACAGAAACCCCGAATCCTGGTATCCCAGAATCCCCAAAATCACAGAAACCCAGAATACCCAAATTCCAGAATCCCTGAATCCCCAAATCCTGTAATCCCAGAATCCCAAAATCTCCAAATCACAGAAACCCTGAATCCTGGAATCCCAGAATCCCTGAACTCCCAAATTCTGGAATCTCCAAATCCTGTAATCCCAGTATTCCAAAATCTCCAAATCACAGAAACCCGGAATCCTGGAGTCCCAGAATCCCTGAATCCCTGAATCCCCAAATCCTCATATCACAGAAACATTGAATCCTGGATCCCCAAATTCTGGAATCCCAGAATCCCTGAATCCCCAAATCCTCACATCACAGAAACCCTGAATCCCGTAATCCCAGAATCCCTAAATCCCCAAACCCCGTAACCCCAGAATCCCAAAATACACAAATGCTGTAATCCCTGAATCCTCAAATCCCCAAATCCCAGAAACTCCAGAATCCCCAAAATCCCCAAATCCCAGAAACCCCAGAATCCCCAAATCCTGGAATCCCCAAATCCCAGAGTGGGCGAGCTCCTGGGGTGGTTCAACAAGGAATTCAAACATTCCAGGGAATGTGGGATGTGGCCACCGGGGAACTGAGGGGCCACTGAATCCCCAAATCCCTGGATCCCTGAATTCCTGAACTCCCAAATTCCTGGACCCTCGAATTCCCCAAATCCCCAAATCCCTAGATCCCCGTATCCCCAAATCCCTGAATCCCTGAATCCCTGAATTCCTGAACTCCCAAATTCCTGGATCCCCGAATCCCCAAATCTCTGAGCTCCCAAATCCCCAAATCCCCAAATCCCTGAACCCCCGAATCCCTGAATTCCTGAACCCCCAAATCCCTGAATTCCTGAACCCCCAAATCCCTGAATTCCTGAGCCCCCGAATCCCTGAATCCCCAAACCCCTGAACCCCAAATTCCTGAACCCACGAATCCCTGAATTCCCGAATTCCCATATTCCTGAATCCCTGAATCCCCAAGTCCCCGAAATTTCCCAATCCCTGAATCTCTGAACCCCCAAATCCCCAAATTCCTGAACCCCCAAATTCCCCCAAATCCCTGAACCCCGGAATCCCCAAATTCCTGAATCCCTGAATTCCCAGATCCCTGAATCCCCAATTTTCCTAATCCCCGAATCCCCAATTCCCCAAATGCCTGAACTCCCAAATCCCTGAATCCCCAAATTTCTGAATTCCCAAATCCCCAAATCCCTGAATCTCCAAATCCCCGAATTCCCGAACCCCCAAATCCCTGAGTACCCAAATCCCCAAATTCCTGAACCCCCAAATCTCCAAATCCCCAAATTCCTGAATCCCTGAATCCCCAAATTCCCGGATTTCCCAATCCTGGAATCTCCGAGCTCTCTCCACTCACCCGCGTGGCTCCGCGCTTCCCAGAAATCTGCGAGGAGAAGAAAAAATTGGGAATTGTGATTTTTATGTAGGAATTCCGATTTTTATGTAGGAATTCCGATTTTCATGGAGGAATTCCATCCTTCCCCCAGAATTCCCATTTAATTCCCCCCAAATCCTGGGAATTTGGGTGTTCCCACAGTTTTCTTGGGAATTTGAGCATTCCCAAGGTTTTCCCAGGAATAATTTGGGCGTTCCCAAGATTTTCCTGGGAATTTCAACATTCCCGAGGTTTTCTTGGGAATTTGAGCATTCCCAAGGTTTTCCAGGGAATTTGGGCATTCCCGAGGCTTTCCCGGGAATTTGGACATTTCCAAGGTTTTCTTGGGAATTTGGGCGTTCCTGAAGTTTTCCCAGGAATTTGGGCGCTCCCAGGGTTTCCGGGGAATTTGGATATTCCCGAGGTTTTCCCAGGAATAATTGGGGTATTCCCGAGCTTTTCCCAGGGGATTTGGGTATTCCAGGGAATTTGAGCATTCCCAAGGTTTTTCCAGGAATTTGGGTTTTCCTGGGAATTTGGGCATTCGCGAGGTTTTCCCGGGAATTTTGGCATTTCCGAGGTTTTCTTGAGAATTTGGGCATTCCCGAGGTTTTCCCGGGAATAATTTGGGTATTCCCGAGGTTTTCCCAGGAATTTGGGGCATTCCCGGGAATTTGAAAGTTCCTGAGGTTTTCCTGGGAATTTGGGCATTCCAGGGAATTTGGGATTCGGGGATTCAGGAATTTGGGGTTTTGAGGATATGGGAATTCGGGGGTTCAGGAATTCAGGGATTTGGAGATTTGGGTGTTCCCGAGGTTTTCCCAGGAATAATTTGGGTGTTACCAAGATTTTCCTGGGAATTTGGGTGCT
>NW_005054816.1:47184-54402 GCF_000277835.1 Geospiza fortis
TGCATTCCTGAGGTTTTCCCATGAATTTGGGTATTCCTGGGAATTTGGGTTTTCCTGGGAATTTGGGTATTCCAGGGAATTTGAGCATTCCCAAGGTTTTCCCAGGAATTTGGGTATTTCTGGGAATTTGGCCATTCCCGAGTTTTCCACACTTACCGAGCTCTGCTTTCAGCTGACCTGAAAGGAAAAGTTTTTCCCGTCACTTTTGTGGGATTTTCCCTTTTCCCCCCGCTATTTTCCCATCAGAACAACCCCCGAGTGTGGAATTGCAGGAATTTCCCCTCCCTGGATGGATTAGCCCCAAATTCCAGGGAAAATGTGGAAAATCAGCAGAATTCCAGGGCTGTTTCTAACCAGCTTCGGGGGAAATGTGGATTTATGGAATTTGAGGTTTCTTACCCAAGCGTTGCTTGAATTGGAGTTTTGCTGGAAAGGAAAAAAGGGGAATGAGTGATGGGAAAATTCCGTGGAAAAATGGAAATATCAGCGGGAAAAGCATTGGGGAAAAAAAAAGGGAAAAAAAGGGAGAAAAAAGGGGGAAAAAGGAAAGAAATGGGATTTAAAATGGGATTTACCTTCTCGTTTCTTGGCTTTTTCTCCATCTGGGAATTCCGGATGTGAAATCAAAGGAATAACAGGGAGAAATATTAATTTAATAATGTTTAATAATATTTAATAATATTAGGTTTGTTAGTATTTGTTATCGATGGTGTTTGTAGGTTTCTGTCCAGAGGGAAGGGGAAAAGGGAAAAAGGGGTAGGAAAGGGGGAAAAGAGAAAAAGGAAATAAAGGGAAAAAAGTGGGAAAAGGGGGAAGAAAGGGGGAAAAGGGAAAAAAATGGGGGGAAAAGGGGAAAAAGGGAAAAGGGGGAAAAGGAGAAAAAACACGAATAAAGGAAAAGGGGAAAATAGGAGGAAAAAGGGAAATGGGAAAAAGGGGACAAAATGAAAATGAGGAAAAGGGGGAAAAGGGAAAAAAGGAGAAAAAAAATGAAAAAAGGAAAAGGGGAAGAAAGAGATAAAAGAGGGAAAAGCGGAAAAAGGGGAAAAGGGGAAGAAAGGGGAAAAATGGAAAACGAGAAAAAAGGAATGAAAGGGAGAAAAGGGGAAGAAAGGGGAAAAAGGGGAAAAATGGGAAAGAAGGGGAAGAAAGGGGGGAAATGGGGAAAAATGAGAAAAAAAAGGAAGAAAGGGGAAGGGAAAGAAGGGGAAAAAGGGGAAAACGGAAAATAGGAAGAAGGGGGAAACCAGAAAAATGGAAAAACGGGGAAACAACAAGGGGGTAAAATGGAAAAAAGTGAAAAAGAGGAAAAGGGGAAGAGAAGGGAAAAGGGGGAAAGGGCAAAATGAGAAAAAGGGGGAAGGGGAAGAGAGGGGGAAAAGGGAAAAAAGGAGAGAAAGGGAGGAAAATGGCAAAAGGGGAAGAAAGGGAGGAAAGGGGGGAAAAGGGAAAAAAGGGGAAAGGGGAAAGGGGAAAAATAGGAAAAAAAGGGGGGAAAAGGAAAAAAGTGGAGAAAGGGAAACAAAAGGGGGAAAAAAGGAGAAAAGGGGAAGGAAGGGGAGGAAATGAGAAAAAGGGTGGGGGAAAAGGGGGTAAAACCGGGGGCAGGAAATATGGGAAAAAATGAGAAAAAAGAGGAAAAAAAGAGAAAAAAGAGGAAAAAGTCCCCAAAAGGGCGGCACTCACCCAGCAGCGCCTTCACTTTCTTCTTCTCTGGAAGAGAAGCAGCAGAAATTGGGCCCCAAAAGCGCCAGGGAGGAGCCTCGAGCGCAGCGAAAGCGAAATTTGGGGTTTTGGGGATCGATTATTTAACCCACAGAATCTTCAAAATTCATTTTCATTAATGGGCTCGGTTAAATCAAAATAAATTAATAATAATTTAATTAGTATATTAAAGTATTGAATAATTAATATATTTGACAATTACTTTAATAACTAAATTATTGTAATGACTTAATAGTTAACATATTTAATAATATATAGATTAAATATTTAATAATTAATATATTATATAATTAATGTATTTAATAATGCGTATATTAAATAATGAATGTATTTAATAATAATAATGAAAAATATATTTAATATTTTAATTTTTTTCATTTTAACTTGAGCCAAAACTCATTTTCAAAAAGAAACCGAACCCAGATTTGATCCATTTCAAATGGGAAGAAAACAGAAAGTAGAGCAAAATCATAATTATGAAACATTTAATTTTATTTAATTTAATTAACACTAACATTTAATTTAATTAACATTTAATTTAATTAACACTAAAATTTAGTAATTATTTTAAAATTTTAAATTGTTTCAATTCTAAATTTTTTCAATTTGGACATTTTTTAGTGGTAAGTGTTCAATTGATTAAAAATTAAAAAAAGTAAATTAAATCAAGTTAAAGAAATTAGCAACTTGATCAAGAATATAAATGTAAGAAAAATGAGGAAATTTCAGAGCTTTTGAATTGTGATTTTTTAAATTGTAAAAAAGTTGTAACTACTAATTTAATTTAATTGAATTTAATTTAATTTCAAACACAGAAGACTTTTACCTTCTTCCATTTCCAGCTTTGCCTTTCCTGGAAAATCGAGAAAAAATTTCAATCAGATGATTGTGGACAATCTTGAACATATTTATATGTAATATTTAATATGTAATATTTAATAAGTAATATTTAATATTAATGCATTTACTTATGTATTCAATCTACGCCTAATTAACTATTAATATTATAATATTTAATGTCTTCAATTAATTATCTTTAATTTGAATTAATTTGGAAGTAATATATCGAATATTTTAAAGATTTTGTTGTCTTTATATCTCTATATATTTATATTTCAGTAATATTTAATAAAACCTGGTATTTGCTAATTTATATGAAATATTTTCAAGATTTTATCTGTTTTTCTATTTCTAGATCTATTTTAGCAATATTCAATAAAATCCTGTATTTTTAATTTTCTAGTTCATATTTTCAATAATAAATGGCATATTTTATATTTAATGTTTCATCTCTTGAAATCCACTCATTCATAACTTGTATTTTACACTTTTATAATTTTATAAACAAATAAATAGCTATAACTAAAGAAAAAATACTAAGTAATAAATAATTAACTAAATGAAATTATTTATTTATTCAATTATTTTTTTACTTTCATTCTTCTTTAATGATTTGCTACTTTTATTTATTACAATTAAATGTTATTATAATATTTAATTGTCATAATTAAAAGTAATAAATAAGTAAAATTCTATGTAATATTATGTTATTAAATGCTATTTCAATATTTAATAAAATTTTGGTAAATTTGTTATTAAATATTATTTTGATTATTTTATTTTGTTGTTATTAGTTCCTTTCATTTTAGTTTTATGAAATATTAACAAAATATTATTTTTATAGTAATTATTTTTAATAAATATTTTATAATATCTAATAATATTTATAATTATTAATTAAAATATTTTATTTAATAATATTTTATTGTAACAAATAAAAGTGAGAAATAATTGAAGTAAAAACTATTATTAAATTATGAAAATCCCTGGCAATAACACCATTAGGAATCATTAATTAGTGACATTATTACTATAATTAATAATTCCATTCTTAATTAATTACTAATTGATTCCTCACCTGCCTTCACAGTTCTCTTGTGGCTCCCTGGCGGAAAAAAAAAGAAAATAATTTTAAAACATTTTTTAAAAATCAATTTTTTCCATGTTTTTGACAGAAAACTTGGCTCCTTCTCCCAAACTTGGTCGTTAATGGGAACGAGATGGATTTCCCCAGATTCCAGCGGATTTGGGATTTTTCCTGGATTCTGTAGATTTGGGATTTTCCTCCGATTCCAGCGGGATTTGGGATTTTCCCCGGATTCTGGTGGATTGGGGATTTCCCCAGATTCTGGTGGGGTTTCATATTTTCCCCAAATTCCAGCGAGATTTGGGATTTCCCTGGATTCCAGTGGGATTTGGGATTTTCCCGGATTTTGGCAGATTTGGGATTTTCCCCATATTCCGGTAAAATTTGGGATTTTCACAGATCCTGGAGGATTCCAGCGGGGTTTGGGATTTTTCCCATATTCTGATGGGATTTGGGATTTCTGGGATTCCACCAGGATTTTTGATATTCCCCAGGTTCTGGTGGATTTGGGATTTCCCCGAATTTTCGCAGGATTTGGGATTTCCCCAGATTCCAGCAGATTTGGGATTTCTCAGATTCCAGCAGGGTTTGGGATTTTTCCGGATTCCGGCAGATTTGGGATTTTTCCCCAGATTCCGGCAGATTTGGGATTTTCCCCGGATCCCAGCGAGATTTGGGATTTTCCTGGATTCCGGTGGATTTGGGGTTATCTGGGATTCTGGTGGGATTTGGGATTTTTCCCCTGATTCCTGTGGGATTTGACATTTCCCAGGTCCTGGTGGATTTGAGACTCCCCAGGATCCTGGCGGAATTTGGGATTTCCCCCAAATTCCAGCCCGATTTGGGATTCTCCAGTTTCTGGCGGATTTGTGATTTTCCGTGATTCCAGCAGGATTTGGGATTTGCCCAGATCCTGTCAGATTTGGGATTTTTCCTGGATTCCGGCGGATTTGGGATTTCCCTGGATTCTGGTGGGATTTGGGATTTTTTCTGGTTCTGGTGGGATTTGGGATTTGCCCGGATCCTGTCAGGATTTGGGATTTTCCTGGATTCTGGAGGATTTGGGATTTTCCCTGGATTCTGGCGGATTTGGGATTTTTCCTGGATTCCAGCGGATTTGGGATTTTCCGGACTCACTCTGGAGCAGGCAGAAAATGGCAGAAATCAGCGCCAGGTTCAGGAACAAAACCGCCAGGAAAATCTGCAGCCAGAGCGAGATGGAGGGCAGGAACGCCTCTGGGAAAACAAAATAAAATTAATTATTAATTTATTAATATTAATAAAATTAATTATATATCTCAGTATAGATTAAATATTATGTTAATTACTAAATACTCTATTAATTTAAGGCTTAAATTTAATTTAAAACTCTATAATTTAAGGCCTAAATATTCAAATAATTATTCATTATTTTAGTAATTATTTATGGCTATTATTTGCCCTTAATTATTATTTATAAATGAATGACTTAATTATAAAATTCTCTATTAATTTCTAAATAGTGTATTAATTATTAGGCCTCAGTATTGAAATAAGTATTAATAAATTTATTAATTATTTAAGGCTATTATTTGCCATTAATTATACAATATACAACTAATTAATTATGAAATGCACTATTAATTATTAAACAGTCTATTAATTATTTAAGGCCTCAGTATTAAAATAAAAATTAAAAAATAAAAAATAATAAATAAAATAATTATTCCTTTAAAATCAACTATTTAAGGTTATCATTTGCCATTAATTTTTAATTGTACAATTAATGATTGAACTATAAAATACTCTATTAATTACTAAATAGTCTATTAATTATTCCAGGCCTATAATTTAAGACCTAAATATTCAAATAATTAGCCATTATTTTGTTAATTATTTATGGCTATTATTTCCCATTAATAATTAGAGATACAATTATTGATTTAATTATAAAACAGTCTATTAATTACTAAATAGTCTATTAATTATTCAAGGCCTACATATTAAAATAATTATTGAATATTTTACTAATTACTTAAGTCTTTAAGTTGCCATCAATTTTTTAAAATACAATTAATGATTTACGGATTAAGTATTCCATTAAGGATTCAATACTTTACTAATTATTTAAAGATTCAATTTTCCATTAGTTATTACATATTCTATTAATGATTTTTGCAATAAATATTCCATTAGGGGTTAAATTATACATACAAAAATTATTAAATATTTTCTTATTTAGAATTCGAAAATCCAATTGATTATTAAATATTCTAATAATGACTTATGATTAATTATTTGATTAAGACTGAAACATTCAATTAAGTATTAAATATTCCAATAAAGATTAAAGGATTGGATATTCCATTTCTGATATTTTATTAATGATTAAGCATTCTATTAATGATGATTAATGATTAAGCATTCTATAAATGATTAAATAATGAAGGCAGTGGTAAATTAAGAAACAAAACACAGGTGGAGGAGCGAGGTGGGGAAGTTCTATTTTACTTCTAACTAAATCAATCAATAAATTCTGCTAATAAATAAAATTTTAAAATATGAACGTAGAAATAGATTTTAAAAAAGTGAAAACAAAAATAAATCTAGAAAATAAAATGGAAATAGAGAAAATAAAATTCAATCAAATATACAAATCCAAGAAGAACTGCTCATCTGCAAAGATAAAATAGAATAAAATCAACCAATCAATAAATTATAATCAATGAAATTAAAGATTTCCAACTCTTTGCATCCAACTGGAGCGGGCAATGAGCAAAAATCGAATTCAATTAATCAATCAATCAATGATAATCAATAAAATTAAAGACTTTGACAAGAGTTGCTAAATAGCAAAAATCAAATTAGAGGAATCAACCAATCATTAAATGATAATAAATGAAAGACTTTCATTGGAGCTGCTAGCTAGAAAAACCAAAAGAATAGAATAAATTTCAAATTAAACTAAATTTAATTACATGAAAAAATCAATAAAAGAGTTCAACAAGAACTATTAATTTGCACACCAAAATAGAATAAATGAAAATAAATTTTAAATTAAATTAAATTAACTTTAAAAATCTATAAATGGCAATCAATAAAAGAACTTGGCAAGAGATGTTAATTAGCAAAAATTAAATGCAATAAAATAAAACTAAATCTAGTTTCATTACATTTAGCTTAATTAATAAATTTATTTGTTAAATAAAAAAAATTAATAAATTAGTTTTATTAGTAAATTTTGTTTATTAGACTTCAAGTTTTTTATTAAACCAAACTCAGTTTATTTTAAAAGAAACTGAGTTCAGTTTAGTTTCATTTCAGTTTAGTTCAGTTAATTTAGAAATTGATTAATGATAATTAATAGAAGACCTTGGGCAGAGCTGCCAATTTCCAAAACAAAAATAGAATAAAATAAATTTCAAAATAAATGAAATCCAATTAAATTAAATTCATTTTAAATGTCAATTTAATTTACATTAAAAAATCATTTTCAAAAACTAAATTAAATTAAAATTTAATTTTAAAAATTAATTTAAATTTTAATTTAAAAACTAAATTAAATTAAAATGAATTTTAAAAATTGA
>NW_005054816.1:55029-57900 GCF_000277835.1 Geospiza fortis
CAGGCGCAGGGCCCGCTGCTCGGGGCCCCGCAGGACCACGGATGGGGCTTCACCGACGGCTGCGGAGAAACAGAGGAATTTTCATTTCAATCCCGCTGAATTTGGGGGTTTGGGAGCCAAGGATTCCGTTCATTGAGGAGCTGCTGCAGCAGGATCATGGATGCAACCTCTGTGAAAAAAACCAGAGGGATTTCCCATTTTAACCCCATTAAATTTGGGGTTTTTGGGAGTCAAGGATTCGGTTCATGGAGGAGTTGTCACCACAGGATTATGGACGGAACTTCTCCGATGGCTGCAGAGAAATAGAGGAATTTTCATTTCAATATCATTAAATTTGGGTTTTCAGGAGTCAAGGATCCCATGCATCAAGGAGTTATCACCACAGGATCATGGTTGGAACCTCTGTGGAACAACAGAGGAATTTTCCATTTCAATCCCATTAAATTTGGGCATTTTGGGAATCAAGGATTCCATTCATTGAGGAGTTGTCACCACAGGATCACGGTTGGAACCTCTGTGGAACAACAGAGGAATTTTCCATTTCAATTGCATTAAATTTGGGGTTTTTGGGAATCATTGAGGAGTTGTCACCACAGGATCATGGATGGAACCTCTGTGGGAAAAGAGAGAAATTTTCTGCTTCAATCCCATTAAATTTGGGCGTTTTGGGAGTCAAGGATTCCGTTCATCAAGGAGTTGTCACCACAAGATCATGGATGGAACCTCTGTGGAACCACAGAGGAATTTTCCATTTTATTCTCATTAAATTTGGAGTTTTTGGGAGTCAAGGATTCTGTTCATTGAGGAGGTGTCACCACAGGATCAAGGGTGGAGCTTCTCTGATGGCTGTGGAGAAACAAGAATTTTTATTTCATTCACGTTAAATTTGAGGGGTTTTGGGAGCCAAAGGTTCCATTCATTGAGGAGTTCTTGCTGTCACAAGATCATGGATGGAGACTGTCCAGTAGCTGTGGAACAACAAAGGAATTTTCCATTTTAATCCCATTAAATTTGTGTTTTGGGAGTCAAGGATTCCGTTCATCGAGGAGTTGTCACCATGGATGGAACCTCTGTGGAGAAACAGGAATTCCCATTTCAATCCCGTTAAATTTGCGGTTTTTGGGAGTCAAGGATTCCGTTCACTGGGGAGTTGTCACCACAGGATCATGGATGGAACGTCTGTGGAAAACCAGAGAAATTTTCCATTTAAATCCCATTAAATTTGGGGGTTTTGGGAATCAAGGATTCTGTTCATTGGGGAGTTGTCACCACAGGATCATGGATTGAACCTCTGTGGAAAAACAGGAATTTCCATTTCAATCCTGTTAAATTTGGGGCTTTGGGAGTCAAGGATTTTGTTCATCAAGGAATTGTCGCCACAGCATCAGAGATGGAACCTTTGTGGGAAAACAGAGGAATTTTCCATTTCAATCCCATTAAATTTGGGGTTTTGGGAGTCAGGGATTCTGTTCATTGAGGAGTTGCTGCCATAGGATCATGGTTGGAACCTCTGTGGATAAACAGAAATTTCCATTTCAATCCTGTTAAATTTGGGGCTTTGGGAGTCAAGGATTTTGTAAATCAAGGAATTGTCGCCACAGCATCAGAGATGGAACCTTTGTGGGAAAACAGAGGAATTTTCCATTTCAATCCCATTAAATTTGGGGTTTTGGGAGTCAGGGATTCTGTTCATTGAGGAGTTGCTGCCATAGGATCATGGTTGGAACCTCTGTGGATAAACAGAAATTTCCATTTCAATCCTGTTAAATTTGGGGCTTTGGGAGTCAAGGATTTTGTAAATCAAGGAATTGTCGCCACAGCATCAGAGATGGAACCTTTGTGGGAAAACAGAGGAATTTTCCATTTCAATCCCATTAAATTTGGGGTTTTGGGAGTCAGGGATTCTGTTCATTGAGGAGTTGCTGCCATAGGATCATGGTTGGAACCTCTGTGGATAAACAGAAATTTCCATTTCAATCCTGTTAAATTTGGGGTTTTGGGAGTCAAGGATTCTGTTCATTGAGGAGTTGCTGCCATAGGATCATGGTTGGAACCTCTGTGGATAAACAGGAATTTCCATTTCAATCCTGTTAAATTTGGGGTTTTGGGAGTCACGGATTCTGTTCATCGAGGAGTTGCTGCCACAGGATCATGGTTGGAACCTCTGTGGATAAACAGAGGGATTTTCCATTTCAAACCCATTAAATTTGGGTTTCTGGGAGTCAAAGATTCTGTTCATCAAGGAGTTGTCACCACAGGATGATGGATGGAACCTCTGTGGATAAACAGGAATTCCCATTTCAATCCGATTAAATTTGGGGTTTTTTGGAAACCAACAATTCTGTTCATTGAGGAGGTGCTGCCACAGGATCACGGATGGAGCTTCTCCAGCAGCAGTGGAAAACCAGGGATTTTCCATTTCAATCCTGTTAAATTTGGTTTTTTTGGAACTCGTTTTTTTTTGCCCAGGAGTTGGAAAGTCTTGGAGGACTTTCCAGGATTTGCTCCATGGGGTCTGGAGGTTCTCAGTGGTTGTTGGATCCGAGAATGTCCTCGGGAATGAGGGATTTAATGGAGAATCTGGAAAAGGATGGAGGGATGGGGGAGGTTCTGGGATGGATTTGGGAGTGGAATTTGCCAGGATTTTGTGGAATATATGAAATATACAAGTTGTAGAAACAAATACATAAAATATATATAATACAAAACTATAAAAGATAAAAGTATAAACTATATTATATAGAATTTTAAACCCAGATAAATACAAATATAAGTATAAATAGAAAAGAATGCACTATTTATATTTATTTTCCTATATATTATATATATTATAGTATATATTGTAATATACCTATAATTGTATTAATAATA
>NW_005054816.1:58272-61751 GCF_000277835.1 Geospiza fortis
GTAAAATTAAATTTATTTTAATACCATTAAAAAGTGGGAACAGCACCAACCTGCCACTTCCAGCTCCACCAACACTTCCCAAGATTCATCCTGGAAGGAGACCTGGCAGCTGTAGGAGCCCTGGTCGGAGCTCCGGACGTCCCTCAGGAGCAGGGATGTGTTCCCAGCTCGGAATTCCCTGTGGAACAGTTCCGCCCGGCCCTGGTACCGCTCATCCGGCTCCTCCCTCCGGCCCTTCCCGCCGTAGCTGCCCACGGGGATCTGCTGGGATTGGCCAACGTGGAATGTCCAATGGATGGAGAAATCCTCGGGAATGGGCGCGGATCCCACCTGGCAGGGCAGGACCACCTTGTCCCCGATGATCCCGAGGACGGGAGTTTTGGGAGCACTGAGGAATCCGCCTGTTTTAGGGTAAAACGGGACAGTTCTGGTTTTCCGCACCGTGTTTCCCATGGATTTTCATCGGGATTGATTCCATCCTCAGCAGGAGAGGGATCCAGAGGAAAACCAAACAATGGGAATGTGGTGCTCATGGATTTATCCTTTGGCATTTTGAATAACAACTCAATTTCTTGGCTGTTAAAACATTGGGAAAGCCCGGAAAAAAGGATGGAAATGGCAAATTCTGTCCGAAATAGAAGTGTCAAAGCTGCAATTGACCTCCAGAATATTCCAGGTGGGAATCACCTGCCCCCACAGTGGTTCCCAAAGAAGGCTGGGAATGTCCCAGGGCCTGGAGTTCATCCCTATGGCACCGGGAGATGTGGGAGCACCCAGATCCCCAAGGATACCCGAGGTGTTCCTTGGATATCCCCATTCCCAGAGGTTCTCCCAGTGCGGGATTGGGATTTGGGTGATGAAATCATGGAATTCCCTGAGCTGGAAGAGGAACAGAGTCCAACCCCTGGCCCTGCACAGGGGAATCCTGACAGCCCTGACAATCCCGACAATCCCGTCAATCCCAACAATCTCAACAATCTCAACAATCCCGACAATCCCGACAATCTCAACAATCTCAACAATCCCGACAATCCCGACAATCTCAACAATCTCAACAATCCCGACAATCCCGACAATCTCAACAATCTCAACAATCCCGACAATCCCGACAATCTCAACAATCTCAACAATCCCGACAATCCCGACAATCTCAACAATCTCAACAATCCCGACAATCCCGACAATCTCAACAATCTCAACAATCCCGACAATCCCGACAATCTCAACAATCTCAACAATCCCGACAATCCCGACAATCTCAACAATCTCAACAATCCCGACAATCCCGACAATCTCAACAATCTCAACAATCCCGACAATCCCGACAACCCTGACAACCCTGACAACCCTAACAATCCCAACAGTCCCAACAATCCCAACAATCCAACACGACAGTCCCGACAATCCCAACAATCCCAACAATCCTGACAACCCTGACAATCCCGACAATCCAAACAATCCAAACAATCCTGACAATCCCGACAATCCCAACAATCCTGACAACCCTGACAATCCCGACAATCCCAACAATCCTGACAATCCCGACAGCCCTAACAGTCCCAACAATCCCGACAACCCTGACAATTCCAACAATCCTGACAATCCCAACAATCCAAACAATCCTGACAATCCTGACAATCCAAACAATCCAAACAACGCTGACAATCCCAACAATCCTGACAACCCCAACAATCCCAACAATCCCAACAACCCTGACAATCCCAACAATCCCGACAATCCCTGGGAGCGTTGTCCCAACGCTCCAGGAACTCCGGAATGTTCGGAGTCGCTGCGGAGCTGCTCCACCCTCTGCAGAAGGATCCATTCCCAAGTTAAATCCCGCATGCTCGTTAGGCGTTAATTAATGTTTCAGAGCCGGAATCGGCCGTTTCATGGGAATGGATCCCAAGTGGAATTGCCCTCACCTGCAGCCAGGACTGGGAGCAGTGCCAGCCGCCAGAGCCGGGGATCCATGGGGAATCCTGGCGCACTGCTCCGGGACCCGCCGGATTCCCTCGGTCCCTTCCCAACGGGAAACGGCGACAGGAGAAAGAGAGGGAAAACCAGAAATATCTGTGAAGGATGATGCGTTTTCCCATGGGAAACAGGATTCCAGGAGTTTTCCTTCCTGGGGAGCCATGTGTGGTGCAAATCCATCTGTTAAATCCTCCTGGGATTCTTCATTTCTGTTTGTCTCCTTCCACTGAGGAATTCCATTCAACTGGATTTTGTTTTGATATCAGTTTTTAGTGGGGTTTTGATATTATTTGGGTAATGTATTTTAATATTGGATTTTGTGATTATATTTTAATACTAAATTTTAACAGTGAATTGTGATAGCATTTTGAAATAATTTTTAATGCTATACATTATAAAAATTATTAATATTACAATATTATTTTGATATTATATAATTTTATTTCTATATCATATCTAGATATTTTGATATGCATTTTGATACCATATTTATATCACACATTATATTCAATTATTAATAACATTAATTTAATATTATATTATGAAATTTATATATTATATTTAAATAATGTATTTTGATTTTATATTTTATGTAATATATTTATATGCCATGTTCTCATACAAATATTATAATATTAATTATTTCATTGTTAAATTTGGATATTATAATGTTATATTCGGATAATATAATATAATATAATATAATATAATATAATATAATATAATATATTATCTTAGAAGCCAAAATTATATTCAATTGTTATTTTATAATATTATTTTCATATTATTACATCTGGCTTTTATAGTCTAATGTGATATTTTGATATTACATTTTACGATTGTATTTTGATATAATAATTTATATTTTACACTATATTCTCTTAGTAATATTATAATCTTAATTTATTATTGTATTATTCTATTTGATATTATATTTGAATAATATCTTTTGACACCATATTTTATAATATCTTAACATTCCATTCAAGTATTAATACTAAAATATTTATTTAATTTAATACTATATTTCGGTTATTAGATTTCAATATTAAATTTTTATTTTAGATTTGAATACAATATTTTTATATATTTTAATACTATCTTCAGTAATTAAGTTTTGATCTTACATTTTGCTATTATATTTTATATAAGCTTTTTATATTATTTTGGGATTTTTTTCTGATATGATTTTGATATTATACTTTAGTAATATATTTCAATACAATATTCTTATATATATTTTAATACTCTATTTTTAACATTATATTTCAAGACTATATATTTTATATTATATTTAGTATTATATTCTGATATTGTATTTTGGGATTATAATTGATATTATATTTTAACACTTTATATTGATCTATTTTAGCATATTTGGAGATTATATTTTTATATTATACTTTAACATTATATTTTGTCATTGTATTTAAATATTTTAATACATTCCATATGCAAAACAAATAATAAATAACAAATATATAATTAATATAATTCTTATA
>NW_005054816.1:61898-62468 GCF_000277835.1 Geospiza fortis
ATAATATAATATAATATAATATAATATAATATAATATAATATAATATAATATAATATAATATAATATAATAATATACTATACATAATATATATATAATATATATTATATTTATTTAACAAATAGGATGATAATAACAATATTTTATTATCATTATTATAACAATTTAAATTTATATTTTGAGATAATATTTTCATTATAATTTTATATTATCCCCAACTTTCTGTAGAATCACAGACTGGCTCCACGTGGAAAATAACTTTCCAATCACCAAGTTCAGTAATTTTATATGGCAAAAAAATTCCAGGAAGACACAAATTCCCAGGAGCAGCAGGACCTTGACCCCACTGTTTTAATGGGAATTCCGTGATTTTATGGCTCTGGCTCCCAGGATTTCCTGCTCTGGGTGAGGATAAATGATCAAATTGAGCAACGAGCTGGGATTTCATTGGGATTTTTCCTGGGATTTCCTGTGTTCTCCTCCAACATCCCAAATCACAGATAAATCCTGTGGGAGAGCAATTCCCACAGGAAAAGGGCGGTAATGCCCTCCCCATCCGCAAAAACAATTA
>NW_005054816.1:62500-68401 GCF_000277835.1 Geospiza fortis
TCCCAGTTCAATTAATTAATCCCGGTTAATTTGAGGGTTTTTTCCCAATGGGGAATTCCATACCTGAGCGGGAAGGACCCGGCGGCTCCCCCGGGATGGGGCTGGGATCAACCTTTGTCCCTGGATTTATGGTTCCTGGAAACCCAGATTGTTGTTTTCCGGAGGGGGATGGAGCTTGGGAAAACGTCCGGAAAATCCCGTCCTGCTTCCCGGACATCACCATGGACGTTCCTCCTCATCCTCCCGCGGGAAACCCTTCCCTGCTCCACCAGGGTTTAATGGGAAAAAGGTTTCACGGACCAAAAATTCTGGGAAAAAAAGTGCAATTCCAGAGGTGGGATAAAGCCATGCTCTGTTTGGGATTTCTTTTTCCCTGGGAATGGTGTTGAGTGTTTTTTGGGACAGGGTTATCCTGGTTTTCTTCCTTTTTGTCAGAAATTCCAATTAGTCATGGAATTATTCCAATTAGTTTGGGATGATTCCTTTTTTTTGGGGGGGTGGGGAGGTGTGGAGTTTTTTGGGGGTAAGGAAGAAAGTTTTTCCTGGTGTTTTTTCTTCTTGTCATGGAAAATTTATTGATGGGAATTTATTGATTAATTAAGTCACTATATCAATTTTAAAAAGTAATATAAAATACAATTTAATAAAATGCAATAAAACAAAAATAATAAAAATAAAATAAATAAAAGTTCCCTGATTTAACTCAAAGGGGGGAAAAAGGGGGGAAGAAAGGGGGAAATGCTCCACACCTGGAAGATATTCCTCCCTGTGAGGGCGGTGAGGCCAAGGCACAGTTTTCCCAGAAAATTTCTGAAATATGTTTGGAACATTTTTGAGGAAAAACCCCACAATAACCATAAAAGATTTGGTTTCCATCTTCCATCCAGAGCCAGAATTCAGCATTCCCTGAATCCCATGGATGCATAGGATGGTCCCTGGCGTGGAGAGGGAGAAAAATCTCCAGGAGCAGCCAGCCCTGATTTTCCTTGGATTGGGGAGTCTGTGGAATTCCAGGAGATGATAAATCCACCACATTTATCCAAGGAAACCCAGTCCCGGATTCCCTGGAAACCTTGTTGATTTTGGGTCCTGGCTGCGTTTGATCCCACCTGGAATCACCACAAATCCTGGAATTTTGTTCATTAGTCCTGAAGGGTGGGAATCCTGTAAATCCAATTATTTTCCAGCTCTCTGCCCATCCTGACTCCCTAATCCAGGAACAGAACTGCTGTAGGAATAACCAAACCTGTAAAATGTTGGGACTTTAAGGATGTAAATCCCACAATTTTTCGATATCCATGGATTCCCACCTGGTCCCTGTGCTATGCATTCCCGATTTTAACTCCGAGTCATCCTGGTGCTGCGATCCACCCCCAGTTTGGGATTCTCCACCTCCCATTCCCAGGTTTTCTGAGCTGTGGGAAAACCAGGCTGGAAAATGAGCTGTGCCCTGCGCAGGCGCTGAGGATTTGAAACCTTTTCCTGCTGCCCTTTGGATCAAGGTGTGCCACAAACAGAACCTTTGGAATTTCCAGATCCAGGCTGTTGAGATCGGCTGGAATGTTGCAGCTGAAGGGAAAAAAAAAAAAGTCTTTTGTGGCCAAAGTCCCTTTTCAAAGCTTTTTTAAAAAATCCCTTTAAAAAGTTTTAAAGTCTCTTTTCAAAGCTTTTTTAGGATTTAGTGCAGGGGTTCCTGGAGTCTGTTCCCTCAGAGATGTGGAAAAGATCTATGTCCAGGGAATACAAAAATTCCTCAATTCCCTAATCCACGTGGAATTCGACATGGATATTCTGGATCTGGTTTTCAGGTGAGTCTGGCTGCAGTAGAAATGTCCACAATGAGAATTTTTGGGACAGTACTGAGCTGGGAGCGGGTTTATTGGCATTCCCCAGGGAACGATTCCAGGTTGAAAATTAATTTTGCATTGATGGAAATTCCTGTTATTTGTGGGTGGTTTCAAGTGAAGTTGTTAATGATAATTTAATGTTAATTTCTTTAAATTAACATTAAATGATCTGCCTTAATTGAATTAATTAAGCAATCTGCTCATGCCTAAATCTGACTTATAATTGGGATTTTGGTTCTTTGTAAGGGGAATTAGTCATGAAATAGTTGGTTGTAATCTCCTTGGAATTTATTTTGTCGTTCTCTGCTTGAATTAATTTTTAGCTTATTTTGGAGAGATTTTGCCTTTATTTGAAGGAGCATAAACAAGAAATTAATCAAAAACAAGATGGATATGGCTCCGGAGCTTTTAATCCTTCATATTCTTCCTTTGTTCATCTGAATTCTTGGAAAAGGGAATTTACCACCAGGTTAATAATTGAACAGAAACATCAGTGCTCAAAAATCGGTCTGGAATCCTGGAAATTATGATTAAATATTATAACTAATATTAATTAGATATTAATTGGATATTAGGAAAAAGTTTTTTACAGAAAGGGTGAAGTATTGGAATGGTTTGCTCGGGGAGGTGGTGGAGTCTCCTTCTCTGGATGTATTTGAAAAAGTTTGGATGTGGCATTTGGTGCCATGGTCTAGTTGAGGTGCTAGGGTTGGAATTCCTGCTTTTCCCCATAAAATCAGAGGCATCTCTGGGGACTTCCTCCAGATTTTTGGGTTACTGATGTCTGCCACCATTTAAAAGTAAATTGGTGGAAGAAATGAATCCCACTCAATGATCTTGAAGGTCTCTTCCAACCTGGTGATTCTGTGATGATTCTGTGATTCTGTGATTTCATGATTCTGTGATTCTGTGATTCCATGATGATTCTGAGACTCTGTGATTCTGTGATTCTGTGATTCTGTGATTCCGTGATTCTGTGATTCCTGATTCTGTGATTCCGTGATTCTGTGATTCCGTGATTCTATGATTCTATTATTCTGTGGTTCCATGATTCTGTGATTCTGTGATTCCATAATTCCTTGATTCTGTGATTCAGTGATTCTGTGATTCCGTGATTCTATGATTCTATTATTCTGTGGTTCCATGATTCTGTGATTCTGTGATTCTGTGATTCCATTATTCCGTGATTCCGTGATTCAGCGATTCTGTGATTCCATGATTCTATTATTCTGTGATTCCATGATTCCGTGATGCCGTGATTTAGTGGTTCTGTGATTCCGTGATTCCGTGATTCTCTGATTCCGTGATTCTCTGATTCTGTGATCCCAATCCCAGCTTTCATTTTCAGCTCTTTCCTGCCCCATGCTTGGCCTTTGGAAGATTCCATGCTCTGCTTTCCTCAGGAGCACAGAGCTGGACATGGATTGGCCTCCACAGGGATGGGAGCAGGAGTGGGAAAAGCTCCTGCAGGACAACCAAGGCTCCAGGCTGGGGGAGAGGGGTGGGAAGGCTAAGAAATGTCCCTTCCAATGCGGGATATTCCTTGATTTTATCACCCGGGTCCCATTGGCCGATGCCGTGCTGGGAGAACCTCAGGGAATCAATGCGGGATGCGCAAGGAGATCTGTCCTTCCCAAGGAGAAGGACTTGGACAGGAGGCAGGAAGAGGGGCTGGGAAGCTGGGAAAGGCCCTGGAGAACCTTCTGGTTCCTCACAATTCCCTGGCAGGAGGGTGCATACAGGGTCAGGAAAGGATTGGATCGGATCCCAGGGATCAAGGCTTGGGATGAGAGGAAGAGACCTCAGGCTCTGCCAGGGAGGGACAGGTTGGACATCCAGAGGAATTTCTTCCTGGAAAGGACTGGAAGGGGCTGCCCAGGGAATGGTGGGGTTGTCACCCTGGAGGTGTCCAAGTGTGGTTCACCTTTCCTCCCTGTTGTGGGGAGGAAAGATGACTCTGACTCCATGTTCTTAGAAGGCTAATGTATTATTTTATGTTACTATATTGTATTAAAGAATGCCATACTAAAACTATACTAAAGAATAGAGAAAGGACGCAGACAGAAGACTACAAAGAATGATAATGAAAACTCATGACTCTCTCTCCAGTCTGACACAGCCAGACCATGATTGGTCATTAACTCAAAACAATTCACATGAAACCAACCAAAGAACCACCTGTTGGATAAACAATCTCCAAACCACATTCCAAAGCAGCAAACACAGGAGAAGCAAATGAGATAATTATTGTTTTCATTTTCCTCTGAGGCTTCTCAGCTTCCCAGGAGAAGAAATCCTGGCAAAGGGATTTTTCAGAAAATATGATGGTGACATCCAAGGAAGGACTGGACATGAAAGTCGGAGCTCTGGGTTGGTGACAAGGTGGGGGTGGGCACAGGTTGGACTCAGTGGCCTTGGAGGCCTTTTCCAGCCTCAATGATCCTGACTGGATGGGCCTGGAATGACCATTTGAAAGCTAACTTGTGTTCCTTAGGAATTCTGCCTCAGTTTGTCTCTTGCTATTTGTCAATTCAATGTTCCACTTATAATAATTTGTATAATACTGTATTATTATATTGTTATATCATATATTACATGTAATTATCGATTATATATAATATACTTTATGTTATAGATAGTAATAGATGATATTTGATATAGTATTCAAATCTATTCTATTCTATTCTATTCTATTCTATTCTACATAATATTCTAATCTATATCACACAAACCTCTATAAACCAAAGCAGGAGTCAAGTCGACCCTGATTGTTCCATCCAGGAGGGTGGAACTTTCTCCTTGCCATGTTTTTATTTCCCAAGAAATTTGTCTCAAGATTTACTGTAAAACCTCCCTGGACAATAAATATTCCTTGTTCCAGAAAGGCCCCATTTAGTGTTTCTGACCTTTGGAAAAATGCCCCAGATGAAATCAAACAGTATAAAACTGGGTTTTAAATGTACACAAAATATTTTAACACATTTAAACAACCTATTCAATTTTTTTTATTGAATCCACGAGGTTTTTTTTGCCTGTTTTGCCCTTAAAGTGTTTTCTCCTAATCCTTATTTCATGATGGAGAACTCCATGACTTTTCTTTCCCCCTCCTCTGCTTAATTATAGCAGAGGAAAATGAGTAAATTATTTTTGTGGATGCAATGGCATTTGGCCAATGTCAACCCATCAGAGTTTCCCACCACTTTTCCTCTAATGCTTCTCACCCTTCTGTTCCCTCATATTTGCCATCATTTTTAGCCTCATGTTTCCTGTCTTTTTTCCCCTTATATTTCACATCCATTTTCCCTCCAGATTCCTGTCTTTTCACCATCGTGCTTCCTGTCCTTCACTTCCTCATGTTTACCGATGTTTTTTCCCCCTCACATTTCAAGACATTTGTCCCCCTCTCATTTGCCATGATCTTTCCTCTCACACTTCCCATCTTTTATCCCCTTCTGTTTTGCACCCTTTTCCCCTCTCATTTTCTGTCCTTTTTGCTCAAGTTTCCTGTCCATTTTGCCTTCCATTTCCCACCATTTTGTCCCCATCACGTTTCCCATTTTCTGCCCTCATGTTTCCCGCCCTTTTTCCCCCCTCACTTTTCCTGCCATTTTGTCCCCCTCACATTTCCCGCCATTTTCTCCCCTCATGTTCCTCGCCGTTTTGTCCCCCTCACATTTCCCATCCTTTTGTTCCCTCACGTTTCCCACCTTTTTTCTCCCCTCACATTTCCCACCCTTTTTCTCCCGTCATGTTCCCCGCCATTTTGTCCCCCTCACATTTCCTGCCTCTTCCCCCCCGTCACGTTTTCCACCATTTTGTCCTCTTCATGTTCCCTGCCATTTTATCCCCTTCATGTTCCCCACCACTTTATCCCCTTCACATTCCCCACTACTTTGTCGCCTCACGTTTCCTGCCCTTTTTCTCCCTCACGTTTCCAGCAATTTTGTCCCCTTCACGTTTGCTGCCATTTTGTCCCCTTCATGTTCCCCACCATTTTATCCCCCTCACGTTTCCCGCCATTTTCTCTCCTCATGTTTCCTGCCCTTTTTCTCCC
>NW_005054817.1:0-590 GCF_000277835.1 Geospiza fortis
TAAACTCGTGTGGTAACACTGCGTGCCGGGGGTCACTGCAGGGTCCTGCCCTCGCTGCCTGCCCCGGGGGTTCCTCTGTGCTGACAGACCCGCGGTAGGACGGTGGGAAGCGGGAGTGCACCTGGGTAAAGGCTCTGGGACCTCTGCGTGAGGAGGGCCGCGCTGAGGCGTTGGATGGCCGGTTTTTTAAGAGGTTAATTTGGGGTGTGAAAGGGCGGAGCGACCGTGGCACCTCCTCCTGCCCCGGCCCGAGGTGGGGATTGTGCGGGGGACAGAATTTAGTAGGGCGGGAAAGGATTTTGGTAGCACAGCCAGTACAAACCAAGAAATTGTAGGGAGACGAAGATTCCTGCAAGGGACTGGGATATTCGTTCTGCTGTTGAACCGCAACACCAGGGGAGAGCGCGAACGCAGTCCCCCACTACCACAAATTATGCAGTCGAGTTTCCCGCATTTGGGGAAATCGCAGGGGTCAGCACACCCGGAGTGCAAGGGATGAGCCTCGCCCTGGGAAAACCACCTGCCTGATCATGGTGTCTCCCCTGCCAGGTAAGTATGCCCGAACTGCCCCAACGCCCGCCCGCCCCGCC
>NW_005054817.1:5512-6205 GCF_000277835.1 Geospiza fortis
GGCTGCAGCGGCCTGCTTAATCATGGTTTTAGAAATTCACGATTTTAGCTGAGGGTTAGAACCAATTCATATTGAAGTTAGATACGCCAACGATAGTTAATTATTATTACGCGCTTAAACTAAAGCTAATTGTTACATTATAAGCTTATTTATAGAAGGAAGTGGAGCAAGTGAACTGCTATTGAACATATTGAACATATTGAAACCAGTAGAACAATGCCCAGCACCTGGACTCTGTGTCAAACCATCATGAGCAGGGGCCCTTGGATCGTGCCAGAGAGTCACAGAGACCTGATGAAGACTCTCATGACTTCATGCCAGGGACCACTGACCCAATTCGAGACCCCCGATCCAATTCAAGAGAACTGCGCACGCGTGAAGGACTAATAACGTCATTGTAATACGGAGCGGGGATGGGAGGTGTTAGTGTTGTGCATGTGTACTGTTTTAGGAAATAGAAGGCAAAAATCCTTGTGCGGTGGCGTCACGCATTTTGGGGATGACGCCCGTGCCACCCGCTGCCGTAATAAAAACACCACTTTCTAACTTGGACTAGTAAGAGAGTCTTTGTCCGTGATTTTCGGTTTTAACGATTCCCTGTGACACCGCGGATGCAGCCGCTGAGTGGCCCGGGACCCCCTGAAGGGCTCGGAGGGCAGAGAGGCTCGGGGACAGCCGGGGACGAGCGGCCGG
>NW_005054817.1:9950-13534 GCF_000277835.1 Geospiza fortis
GGATCTTTGGTTCCCCTTGAGCGGTGCGACCTGGCTGGAAGGGATCTTTGGTTCCCCCTGAGCGGTGGGACATGGCTGGAACAGGATCTCTGGTTCCCCCCGCCACTACCATGTCTGGGAGGATCCCCAAGGAAGGCTCTGATGGCTGAACCTCCTCCCCGTGGCACTGGTGGGGCCCTGGGAGTCGCTGGTGCAGTTGCTGTGCCCTGGCTGGCTCTGCAGAACCTGTCTGTGTCTGTCTGCCCGTCTGTCTGTCCTGCCTGTCCTGGTCATGTCTGGGCACGGAGATTCCAGAACTGGCCGAGGCAGGCTGTGCTGGGGTGATGTGTCCCCGGGCTGGCAGGAGCTGCTGGCTCAGCTCCCCCCATCCCTCTTGTGCCCTGGGACCTCCACTTCCCCGAACGAGGAGGTTCCCTCTGCATCCCCCCGCTCCTGGTGGGCTTCTCTGCATGGTTCCAGTATCCCTGCACATCCAGCTTTTGCCCACAGTGACAGGACTCTGTGGCATTCCCGTGCTCCCTGGGGAGGCAGGGCAGCCAGAGCTGTCCCTGTGCTCAGGGGACAGCCACTGTCACCTCACTGATGGCGGTTTGGGACAGGTTTCATTCCCTGTGTGCCACCAGCTGGTTTGTGTGGAATTCCTCTCATGAGGTGAGGTGCGCAGGGTCACCTGGCTCAGTGTGGCAGTGGGAATCACTCACAGGGAGCTCTCACAGGTCTGAGCCTTGCAGCAAGCCCTGCTGGGCTGGATGAGGTGCCCAGGGTCACTTGGCTCAGTGTGGCAGTGGGAATCCACTCTCACAGGTCTGAGCCTTGCAGCAAGACCTGCTGGGGCTGGATGAGGTGCCCAGGGTACCTGGCTCAGTGTGGCAGTGGGAATCACTCACAGGGAGCTCTCACAGGTCTGAGCCTTGCAGCAAGCCCTGCTGGAGCAGCCCCACAGAGCCTGCCGGTGTCGAAGCAGGGATGGACACGCCTGGGTAGCAGTGCAGGAGAGGGGTGGGAGCTGCTGCTGCCTGCCTGCTGTGGTGCTGAGGGCTGTTCATCAGGTGGCTTTGGCTGCTCAGGGCTGTGTCCCCCCAGCCCTGGCTGGGATCTCCCCAGGTCTCTGCTGGCCATGGTTTGTGCTGATGGGCTCGCTGGGCAGGGCCAGCTGCCCCAGGCCGTGCTCTGGAGCTCGGGCAGCAGGGCTGTTCCATGTGGGCTGGGATGGAGCTGGAAGCACTGCCCTCCATGGCCCCTTAGGAGCCAGAGTGAGCTTTTTCCTCCCCATGCTTTTTGCCCAGTTCTGTTCAGCCTGGCTGAGTCTGTCTGTGTGTCTGTGTGTCTGTCCGTCGCAGCTGGACCTGGCGGATCTGCAGAAGGAGCTGCAGAAGAGCCGGAGCGTGTTCTCTGAGAACCCCTCGGTGTGGGTGAAGGACCTGGCTGGGTACCTCAACTACAAGCTGCAAGCGCCCAGGAGTGACCCCGTGCTGAGCCAGCACCCTCATGGTGTGTGTGCTGCTGGGGCTGGGCAGCAAACTGGGCGGGTTTGTGCCTCTGGGCTGTCCCCACAAGGACAGACAGCCTTCTCTTGTCACAGACACACTGACACTGCCCGTGCAGCTGCAAACTGGGGCCTTCCCCAGCTGTGAGACCCGTGGCTGTGGGCACGAGTGCGTTCAGTTTTCTGTTTGTGAGGAAGGTAGATCTGAGTGCTGCAGAGAACAAATAGCATCAGAATGGGTGCAGAGTTCTCTGCAGCGCAGAGGAGCATTTGTATCCTAGTTTTAGGTGTCCTAAGTAGTGGAAATGTTAGGGTTTCCAAAGCAGTTTTGAAACAGTTTGTTCACTGGATGTCTTTTAATTTCCCTGAGTTTACCCAGCAGAATTTTAACTCTGTCTCTGCCTGGGACAAAACTGGAGCATTGTTAACAGCAAAAGCAGAACAGGGAGATGGGACAGCGTCTCAGTTTTTCCCTGTGATTTGGAAAGAAGTGCTTAAGAGGGATTTGAAGGGACAGCCGGAGCCAGTCTCCCCAGCCCTCAGTGCAGTACAACACCCAGTCCCCCCCTCTGCCCAGGGATCCCTGAGCTCTGCCTGCTGCTGGGGGGTTTGGGGGCTCGCTCCCAGCTGTGCAGCCTCAATGCTGGGGGGATGTTGGGGCAGGATTCCCCTGTCCTGCCTGGTCAGCTGGGCCCCACTCACACTGAGAATGTCATTTTGGGTGGCAAGGGGCAGGGAGCAGAGTCCTGTGCAGAGCCCTGTCCATGCCACAGCAGCAGCATTCCAGGGGAAGCATCCCTTAGGGCTGGATTAGCTGCCTCTTATTGTATTTGCTGGGAAGGTCCCAACAAAGGCAGGAATGATGAATCTGCCTCCGTGTTCTCAGAAGGCTGATTTATTACTTTATGATACTATATTATGTTAAAGAATACTATACTAAACTAAAGAAAACTGAAGGGATACTTACAGGATGCTAAAAAGCTAATAATGAAAACTTACAACTCTCTCCAGAGGTTTGACACAGCTTGGCCCTGATTGGCCAATGAGTCAAAACAATTCACACCAGAATCACCCGGGGTGGTTCAGAATCAGAATCTGGGGGTGCAGAGGGACAGGGGAACCCCCAAACCCAGAATCCATTGGAACAATCACCTGTGGGTAAACAATCTCCAAACACATTCCACATGAGCACAGCACAGGAGAAGCAAGTGAGATAAGAATTGTTTTCTGAGGCTTCTCAGCTTCCCAGCAGAAAAATCCTGGGCAAAAGGAGTTTTGCAGAGAATGTGAATGCCACAGCCTCTGGCACGGGGTCCCTGGGGAGGAGGCCAGGGCTGCCCAGCTGGGATGAGGATGAGGATGAGGCACTCCTTGCACCCACCTCACACTGGGCTGGTTCCTGCAGCTCTGCTGGAGCTCTCCAGAGCAGGGTCTCACTAAACTCTGCCCTCTCCTGCCCCAGACTACCCGTACTGCCTGGTGAGCAAGGAGCTCAGGAGCATCATCCGCTCCCTGCTGGCCAAGGCCTCCGACTGCCTGGAGCTCTTCTTTGACCACTGCATCTACACCATGCTGCAGGAGCTGGACAAGGCCCAAGGTCAGCTCCCTGCGCTCCCCGCTGGCTGCTCCTCCCTGCCTCTTTGGGATTCCTCCAGGAATTCCTCACGGAGGCCGTGCTGAGCATGAGCTCCCCCATCTCCGTTCCAGGGGAGTCCCTGCACGGCTACAGGATCTGCATCCAGGCCCTCCTGCTGTACAGGCCCCGCATCGCCACCGCCAACCTGGGCAAGGTGAGCTGGCCTCAGCCACGTTTGCCTCGGGGGCTGCTCCTCCATCCCACTGCACGAGGCCCTTGGGCCCCTCTGCCCTCCCCTGCGGAGGGACTGCTGTCCCCAGTGGGTTCTGCCTGCCCTGCCCACAGCCCTGCACCCCCAGAGCTGGCTTTGGGATTCCCCTGCACCCCCAGAGCTGGCTTTGGGATTCCCCCTGCACCCCCAGAGCTGGCTTTGGGATATCCCCTGTCCCGTGCACCCCCAGAGCTGGCTTTGGGGTTCCCCCTGCACCCCCAGAGCTGGCTTTGGGGTTTCCCCTGTTTCCC
>NW_005054817.1:13755-14755 GCF_000277835.1 Geospiza fortis
GGTGCGGGGAGGGGCTGTGCTGGGGTGGGTGGCACTGTGGGTGGCACTGTGCCCAGCGGGTGCCCTCTCCCCCACAGTACCTGGAGGTTCTGGGCTGGGATGGGTGGGTGGCACTGTGGGTGGCACTGTGCCCAGCGGGTGCCCTCTCTCCCACAGTACCTGGAGGTGCTGCGCTCCCAGCAGAACCGGCCGGCCAAGTGCCTGACCGTGCTCTGGGCGCTGGGCCAGGCTGGCTTCACCGACCTCCACGAGGGCCTGAAAGGTGAGAGCCACCAGCAGCGGTGTGGGATCCCCTCCTGGGACTGCCAGCGCCCCTCCCCTCCTGCTGCTGGTGCTGCTGAGGGGTGGGGAGAGGCTGGGAAGGATCCTCAAGGCCTGAGGTGGAATTCCCCCAGCCGGGTCAGGAAAAGGGCTGGGTCCTGAGGGACCCATCCTGCCTGGAAGGACAGGCAGCGTGCTGCTCCTCTGCTCTGCTCTGCAGCTGCCCTGGGGCCCTTCCCGAGGGGTCTGCCTGCCTGTCCCTGGTGCTTTGGGTGCTCTGGGGGCAGGACAGCCCAGGCAGAGCCTCCCTGCTGTCCCTGCAGTGTGGCTCGGGGTCATGCTCCCGGTGCTCGGCATCAAGTCCCTGTCGCCGTACGCCGTCTCCTACCTGGACCGGCTCCTGATGTGAGTGAGCCACCCCCGTGCCCTGGGGGCTCTGCCCAGCACTGCCCTTGCCAGGCCCCAGCAGCTCAGGCCTCTCTTCTGCAGGATGCACCCCAACCTCACCAAAGGCTTCGGCATGATCGGCCCCAAGGACTTCTTCCCCCTCCTGGACTTCGCCTTCATGCCCAACAACTCGCTGTCCCCCAGGTACGCTGCTCCATCCGGGCACAGCCGTGCCCAGAGCGGGCCCTGCTGCCCCCCTGGTGCCCCCCTGGTGCCCGCTGGCCCTGAGCAGCCCTGTGCTCTGTCCCGCAGCCTGCAGGAGCAGCTGCGGCGCCTGTACCCGCGGCTCCAA
>NW_005054817.1:15698-20091 GCF_000277835.1 Geospiza fortis
GCCAGGATGGAGAGGTGGCAGTGCTGTCAGGATGGGGTTGGCAGTGCTGTCAGGATGGAGAGGTGGCAGTGCTCTCAGGATGGGGTTGGCAGTGCTCTCAGGAGGATGGGGATGGCAGGGCAGGTGGCACGGGGGTCTCTGAGTCAGGCTCATAAGCTCTTGGAGATCTGTTTTACAGCTAAGGTAGCTCAGTGTGAAAAATGCCAATCACCTGGTTTTAAAATTTTAAAAGTTTAATAGTAATAAAATGGTTATAAAAGCAGCAATATGATTAGAATAATAAAAATTTGGACAATTAGGATTAGGACAATATGAGACAATAAAAACAAAGAGTTATGGACAGCCCGGGTACCTTTTCTGGGCAAAACAAGCCCAAAAAAGGACCCACATTAGCAGAGGATTAACCCTTAAAAGCAACAGCCTGTTGCATATTCATACAGCTCATCCATGATGCATAAATTCCATTCAGACACAGGATTCTGCCTGGGCAGTGTCAGCTTCTTCCTCTGAATCCTGACTGCATCTTCAGGGCTGAGCAAGGCAGGAGGTTTCTTCTGATAAGGAAGCAATTAATTCTTTTTCTCTGAAAGATTTAGGTGTCCTGTGGCTTCTATCTCAGTGGGAGTACCTTATTCCTATCTTAAAAATATATCTTACATACATACTTTCTATTTTAACATTATGTTATAACCTAAAACTAGATTTAACACACTACTTAAGAAAACTAATACAGCATGACTTTCTAACATAACATATATAATATTCATTTGAATATTTGCAAAAAGCCAATCATAAAATAGGCATTTTTCACACTCAGCTACCTCAGAAGGTGTAAAATCAGCAGGATGGCTTCTGTGGTAGTTGGTAGTGCTGGAAACAGAAAAGTTTTAATAAAAGGCAAAATAACAAAACTCTGTACAGAGAAAAACTGAGCCAGGTGTAAGGGGTTTTTGCCCCTGGTAAAACACCTCACAAAAGGGATTGGTTTCTTTGTTCTCTTCTTTTTCTGGTAAATTGCTCAGGTGGGACTTTCTGGCTCCTGTCCAGTTGGCTATCCTTATGTTTGAGGTGAAGTCCCCCAGGTCCTATGGGATGCCTTTTCACCTAATTGAGGAGAGAAACTTGTGGATTTGTTTCCTTTTTAAGGGCACAAAGGACAGTTTTGTCACTGTCAGCAGGGGGACATTGCTGTAGGCAGGGCTCAGGCTGCCTGCTCCCAGGGAATAGGAGTCACCAGATCCTACAAGGGTTTGGGTGGCAGAGCCCTTGGAGGCCATCCAGTCCCACCCCTCTGTGGGCAGGGCTGCTGCAGCTCTCTTTGGTGCCCAGCAGCTGCCTGGCTGTGGCACCTGTGGGGTGAGGTCACACCTGACGAGCTGCTGTGCCCGCTCCGCAGCTCCTGACCTCCCTGAGCCAGTGCCTGAGCCTGGACCCGCTGAGCTTCAGCGTCTGGAGGCAGCTCTACACCAAACACCTCGCCCAGTCCAGGTCAGTGCACGCTGTGGGGGCCCAGTGCTCACCTGCAGAGCCTTTGGGACACCTCAGTTCCTCCTGGGAGCTCCTGACCCAGCCCTGTGTTCTCCTTCCCCACAGCTTGCTGCTAAACCACCTCCTGGAGTCCTGGGAGAGCAGCAGCAAGAAGGTAGGGCTGGGAGAGTGTCCCTGAGCTGGCAGTGTCCCTGTGCTGCTGGGAGAGTGTCCCTGAGCTGGCAGTGTCCCCATGCAGCTGTGAGAGTGTCCCTGGGCTGCTGGGAGAGTGTCCCTGTACTGCTGTGAGAGTGTCCCTGTGCCACTGGGGGAGCTCCCTGTGCTGGCAGTGTCCCCGTGACACCCACACGTCCCCTCCTGGTGCCATGGCAGCCCGAGGGGGGTCTGTGGGGACCGGGGGGTCCTGACACAGCTCCTGCTGTCCCCAAGGTGCAGCAGTCCCTGCAGGAAACGGTTCGCTCCTTCAAGGTGACAAACGAGGAGCTGGCAGCCAGGGGAGCCAGAGGGGACACGGACGTGGCCGCCTGTGACACTGCCTGCAAGGTGAGGGACAGGAGGGGACAGGAGGGGCAGGCACTGCCCAGCAGCACCCGGGGTGGGATCTCAGCTCTGTCCTGGGACTCTGGCCAGCCCCTCGTGCTGCTGGCCACGTGCAGGGCCAGGGCCCCGTGGTGACACGCATGCAGGACACGCTGGGGACAGATGTGCTGGTCCCTGTCCAACCCCAGCTGCTCAGCAGATGTCTCTGTCCTGCCTCAGATGTATCTTTCCTGCCTGGGAATGATAGACAGTGCAGGAAACAGGGCCACATGTCTCTGCATCCTTGCTGCCACATCTTGCAAAATGACATCTTGCTTAAGACATTGTGCAACAGAAGTGAATGAAAATTGGCAAGCACAAGCAGAGCTGTGCTCTGATAACCCGTGCAAACTCCAGTTCGTGTCGGTGTCAGCTCTGAGTACTGTAAATAACTGAGATCTCTCTGGCTCCGAGCCCTGCTGGAGGCAGGAGCAGGGAAGGCAGGGGTGGGTGGTGCTGCTGTGCTGGGGCCTCCCCGGTGCCAGTGACAGGGCCTTGTCCTCCCCCCAGGAGCTGCTGTGCAAGATGAAGGGCCGGGGCTTGCCCTGGTCCCGGCTGCTGCTCGTGCTGCTGCTCCTGGCTGCTGGGTTCCTGCTGCACGACGTGCAGACACACGGCTCCTTCCAGGGTATGCTGGGCACTCAGGGAGTAACCCAGGTTCAGAAATCCTCTGGGGGCACCAGGCATCCCCCAGCACTGCCAAGGCCACCCCTGTCCCCATCCCCACAAGTGCCACATCCACATGGCTTTTAAACCCCCCAAGGGATGGGAGCTCCACCATTGCCCTGGGCAGCCTGCACAGCCCTTGCTGTGAAGAAACTGGGTTTGTTTGCAACCTAAACCTCCCCTGTCACAAAAAACCCTTGCTGGGAACAAACTGGGTTTTGTTTGCAGCCTAAACCTTCCCTGTCACAATCTTGAGGCTTTTTCCCCTCACTCAGGAGTGATCCTGCTCCCTGGGATCCCTCCTGTGGCTGTTCCCCTCCGTGTCCCTGCCTGTGTCCTGTGGCTGCTGTGAGCAGTGGGGCCTGTCCGTCTGTCCAGCTGAGGGATGCAGGTGCTGCAGCACTGCCTGTTCCCCTTTGGGAGGGTCTGCTCAGGGGGTTCTGTCCATCTGTCCCCTCCTGGAGCATCTGCCGAGGGGTTCCACAGCACAGCTCAGGCTGTGTGTCCCCCCAGAGCCCTTGGGGACAGACAGACACGTGTCAGGGGACAGACAGACAGCCAAGGGCCACTCAAGGAGCACACCTGTGTGTCCCCAGAGGCCCTTGGGGACAGACAGACACCAAGGGCCACTCAAGGAGCACACCTGTGTGTCCCCAGAGCCCTTGGGGACAGACAGACACCAAGGGCCACTCAAGGAGCACCCCTGTCTCTTGCAGCCTCCTCCTGTGCCCGGCTGCTGCGCTCCTCCGGCGTCCTGCCCGCCTCCCAGCTGGCCTGGCAGAAGGTGTCCCGTGCCTGCCTGCAGGGCTACAGGTCTGTGACACCCCTGTGGGTGGCTGCTGGGGCTGGGGCTCCTGTGCAGCCCAGGAGGGCTGGGCAGGGAGCTGGGACTGTTCCCAGCCCTGCCTGCAGCCATTGCAGCTCACACTGGAGCTGTGCCCACGGTGGCAGCTCCGTGCCCTGTGTGGGTGCCCCTGGGGCCGTGCCCAGCCCTGGCCTCACCGAGGGCTCCCTTGCAGGTGGCTGGAGCAGAGCCTGGCCCAGCACGGCTCCGTGGCCCTGTCTGTGCTGTGGCCTCAGCTGGAGCTGCTCTGGAGAAGCGGCGGGGAGGTGGCCCGGGCCGTGTCCCAGCAGGGCTGTGCCCTGCTCGCCTGGCTCCGTGGCAGCCTGCCCTGGCTCAGCGACTGGGTGAGTGGGGAGGGCACGGCGAGTGCCCCTGCGGCTGCTGGGACTGGGAGAGCTGTGCTGGGGGAGGCCTGATGTAGGGTGCTGATTTATTTGCTGCTGGCAGGAGCCCGGTGCTGGTGTGTGGGACGGGCACAGCCCCAGGGCAGGGCTGTGGTGCCATCTGTCCTCTGTGGCACCAGCCACTCCCGCTGGGGGCAGTGCCTGTGGAACGGAGAGGGCTCAGGACGCTCCCTGCTGCTCCAGGAGCAGCGTTCTGGTGGCACTGGGGTGGCATCAGTGTCACAGAGCGTGGCTGCCCTGTCTGCTGAGTGCTGCAGAAGAGGCAACGGGGGGAGTGTGCTGTTTTCAGGGTTCCCCGTGGCAGCAGGGAAATGATCAATCTGACTCCATGTTTTCAGAAGGCTAATTTATTATTTTTATAATCTGTATTAGGTTGTAAAAGAATAATTATATTAATTTATATAAAAGAATA
>NW_005054817.1:20117-20621 GCF_000277835.1 Geospiza fortis
TAATATATATAATATATATTAATAACTAATATATTAGATTATTAAAGAATATTATACTAAAACTATCCTAAAGAATAGAGAAAGGATACATACAGAAGGTTTAACAAGATGCTAATTAAAAACTTGTGACTCTCCTCAGAGTCTGACACAGCCTGACCATGATTGGTCATTAAGTCAAAACAATTCACATGAAACTAATGAACAATCACCTGTTGGATAAACAATCTCCAACCACATTCTAAAGCAGCAAAACACAGGAAGCAAATGAGATAATATTGTTTTCCTTTTTCTCTGAGGCTTCTCGGCTCCCCAGGAGCGAAATCCTGGCGAAGGGATTTTTCCAGGGAATGGGACAGTGAAGGGGAGAGCTCTGGGATGCTGGGGAGGGAGCGGTGAGATGGGAGTGTCACAGGCAGCCCTGTGTGAGCCCAGCAGGGGCTGTTCTCACAGCACACCACCTCTGCTGCCCAGCTGCAGAGCCGGCTGCCCGAGGCGCTGCTGCAC
>NW_005054817.1:20907-22284 GCF_000277835.1 Geospiza fortis
CCCTGTGCCCAGCCCTGCCATTCCCCTGGGCTCTCCAGGTGCTGCCGCTGTGTCTGTCCCTGTGCCCAGCCCTGCCCTGCCCTGCCCTGCCCTGCCCTGGGGGCTCCTGTGCCCCCCATGTCCCTCATCCCTGCTGGCTCTGACCCCCCCAATCCCTTGTCCTTGTTTTTCCAGTGGGGATGTGACGTGGGAGTGCGTGAGGGACCACTTGATGAGCTTCACCTATTCCTCCTGGATGTACCTGCAGAACGCCACCCTGGCCCTCAAGAACTGGGCCCTGGCCATGATTTCTGGGCACTGAGCTGCTCTCTGCAGGTCACACCGTGGTCTGGCTGCCCAGGGTGCAGCAGGGCACGGGGCAGAGGGCAGTGCCCACAGGAACTTTGGGTCAGATCGGGGCTTTTGGGGAGGTTTATGTTTTTGGGGGCCGGGCAGACACACGTCCAGGTTTTTCCACACTCTGTGACCACTTTGTCTTTCCCTGCCCCGCTGTCCCTGAGGGGGTGATCCCCATCCCCTTGTGTTCTGCCTGCTCACAGGTTCAGGGGTGGACACCTGGAGCCCCTCACCTTCCCACCCCTTCCCACCAATGATTGAACTGATTTATTTTATTATTTTTTCCTTATAATTGCTCCGTATGCTTTATATTTCTTCCCAACTGAACATGGCTGTGTGTGGTGGGGGGACAGGCTGTCCAGACCCCCCTGCAGCCCCAATCCCACCCACCCCGGGGGGGCAGTGCCATGGCTGGGGTGGTTTAAAGGGGTCTGGGGAGCTGCTGGTGCCACCCCATGGGTGGGGCCCGGGGTTGGGGTGTGGAGTGGGGAGGTGGCGTGTTTGAGCCCTGCCTCTGTTTGTGTTTGTGTGTCACCCGTGGGGCTGTGTCACCCATGGGGGTGTGCACGGGGGTTGGGAGCACCTGTGTTCTTACAGGTGTGTGTGCAGGGGCACCTGTGTGTGCCTCTGTGCTCACCCACGTGTGGGCACGTACAGGTGTCCGTGCGTCCATGCACACCTGTGCTCCTTGTGTGTGTGTGTGTGTGCGCACAGCCCTGTCCGGTCACACCCACTGTCCACTCACACCCCAATGCCCACTCACACCCACTGTCCATTCACACCCCACTGTCCATTCACACCCCAATGCCCACTCACACCCGAATGCCCACTCACACCCGGTGTCCGCTCACACCCGGTGTTCGCTCACACCCGGTGTCCCCTCTGTCCGGTCTCACCTCTGGGGACGCGGCCGGCGCGAAGCCGGGCGAGGGGCGTGGCCATGGCAATAATGGGCGTGGTCGGTCCCTGAAGGGGCGTGGCCTGGCTCTGCCAGAGAGGGGCGTGGTCGAGAGGGGCTGCGGTCCCGGTGCCGCCGGGGCC
>NW_005054817.1:23473-25119 GCF_000277835.1 Geospiza fortis
CTGTGCTGGGCGGGCTCTGCCCCTGGGCTGTGCCCAGGGGGAGCAGCAGGGGCTGTGCTGGGCTGGCTCTGCCCCTGGGCCGTGCCCAGTCCTGTCTGTGTCCCAGGGGCTGTGCTGGGCTGGCTCTGCCCCCGGGCCATGCCCAGGGAGAGCAGCAGGGGCTGTGCTGGGCTGGCTCTGCCCCCAGGCTGTGCCCAGCCCTGTCTGTGTCCCAGGGGCTGTGCTGGACTGGCTCTGCCCCCAGACCATGCCCAGCCCTCTCCCTGGTGCCCCTGGCAGGTGGTGGAGACGCAGTTCGTGCTGTCCTTCGTGCACCGCTTCCTGGAGCACCGTGGGGCCACCACCTACTTTGCCTTCTGCTACCCCTTCTCCTACACGGAGTGCCAGGACATGCTGGCACAGCTGGACGGCCGCTACCAGGACTGCAGACACATGTCCCCCAGCAGGTGTGCCCCCACTTTCTCCTTCCTGGCTTCTGTCCCACCTTCCTGGCCCTCACACCTTTCCTGGCCTGTGCCTGCTTGGGGTTTTTCCCCTGGGGAAGCTCTGTGTGCAGCAGGAGGGTCTCTGTGCCCTCCCCATAGCTGCCTGGCCCGTGCTCCCCTGTGCCCCAGCTCTGCACAAGCAGCTCACCCTGAGCTACCCCCGGGATTCCACAGGATCCCTCCTGTTCTGCAGCCATCCCTCCTGCCAGAATGGGTCACCTCCTGGTGGGATGGATCCCTCAGTGCCCTGTCCCTCCTGCTGGCAGGCATTATCTCCCCAGTGGGATGACCTGACCTTCTGTGCCAGTCTGTGCCCAAGCTGATCCCCCACTGCTCCCACAGCTGGGGGTTGGGCCGGGCAAACCCAGCCCTGGGCCGCCCTCCTCACCCTGAAGGAACAGCTGCTCGTGCTCCCAGCAGGCTCTGAGCGTGTCCAGCAGCAAACAGCCCAGATGTGGGGTGGTCCTTGTGGGGCTGGGGCTGCTCAGCTCCCGGGGTTGTGAGTGTGGGCAGCATTCCCCACCCAGCTGGGAGCCCCTGGGGCTGGCTGAGATCCCCTCTCCCCCCCAGCCCCCTGGACTCGGTCTATTACCACCGGGAGCTGCTGTGCCACTCTCTGGACAAGCTGCGTGTGGACCTGCTGACCATCACCTCGTGCCACGGCATGCAGGAGAAGCGGGAGCCCCGGCTGGACAAGCTCTTCCCAGACACCAGCACACCCCGGCCTCACTGCTTCACTGGAAAGAGGGTGAGAGACCGGGCTGGGCTGGGCTGGGCTGGGGGCCAGCACCCCTGTGGTGGCACCTTTCTGCAGCCCCCACGGCTGTGACCAGAATGGCACTGTGGCCCCAAGGGCTGGAGCATCTGGGCAGAGTTTGTGAAGCAAAGTCTGTGAGACCCTTCACTTTTGGGGTATCCTGGGGCAGGCAGAACACCCCCCTCAGCCCGTCTGTTTGTCCCCAGGTGTTTTTCCTCAGCAGCAGAGTCCACCCAGGGGAAACCCCCTCCAGCTTCGTCTTCAACGGCTTCCTGGACTTCATCCTGCGGGAGGAGGACCCCCGTGCGCAGATGCTGCGGCGGATGTTCGTGTTCAAGCTGATCCCCATGCTGAACCCCGACGGGGTGCTGCGGGGCCACTACCGGTGAGTGCAGGGCCCCCTG
>NW_005054817.1:25216-26565 GCF_000277835.1 Geospiza fortis
AGGAATGGTTTATTTGAGTATTGGTTGGTAGATGTGAGCAAAAGGGCAGTGTCCTTCCCTGATGGGTGCGGATGTGGAAAAGGCTGTGAGTTTGCTGAGGGAGGGATCTCAGAAAGCTGATTCTATGGGTTTTGTAACATTTATAAAAATCGTAGAATCCTGGATTCACTTGGGTTGGAAAAGCCCTGTGAGACCATAGAGCCCAACCGCCCCCAACACTGCCCAGGCCACCACTGACCCATGGCCCCAAGTGCCACATCCACAGGGCTTTTAAATCCCTCCAGAAATGGGGAATCCACCCTTGCCCAGGGCAGCCAGTGCTAGGGCTAGACAGCCCTTACCATGAAGAAAGTGTTCCCAATATCCAACCTGAGCTTTCCCTGGTTCAGCTCAGGGCTGTTCCCTCTGCTCCTGTCCCTTGTTCTCTGGGAGCAGAACCTGACCCCACCACATGGGCTCCATTCTCCTGTCAGGGAGTTGCAGGGAGTGACAAGGTCCCCCCAGAGCCTCCTTTTCTCCAGGCTGAGCCGTTCCAGCTCCCTCAGCCCCTCCTGGTGCTCCAGCCCCTTCCTGGTTGCTGTCTCTGGGGAGGATCATGCAGGACTCTGCCACACTGTGCAGTGTCACTGCTCTGGCAGCTCCTGGCCATTGGTCTGGCCATTGTTGGCATTTTTGGACAGAGCCCAAAGCCCTCAGCACTCCAAGGCTCAGTTCTGCCAGGGTGTGGAGACCCTGGGGGGCATTCCCTGGTCTGGGGAGGCACAAGAAGCTTCCCTCAAAAAGCTGTTAGACCCCATTGGCTCCTTCCCCTGTTCCTATGTCTGTTCCTATGTCCCTGAGCCACTCCCTCCCTATTCCTGATTGTCCCTTATCTTTGTACTGTCCCGAGACCAGGGTCAGCCCCCGGGCCCCTGTAGAGGGAAATTGAGACTCTGTGTGTGTGGGTGCTGGGACCTGAACATCTCACTGCACGGCTGAATTAAACATCTGTGGATGTTATGCAAAGGCCCTTTTTGCTTCCTTGCCCTGGCCGGTGCTAGCAGCCATTCAGCCTGCTACCCAGGGTGCCCTGGCAGGTGCTCAGGTGTGTGTGGCTCTCCCTGCAGGACCGACTCGCGCGGGGTGAACCTGAACCGGCAGTACCTGCACCCCGACGCCGAGCTGCACCCCGCCGTGTACGGGGCCAAGGCCATCCTGCTCTACCACCACGTGCACAGCCGCGTCCTGCCCGGCTCTCCGGACTGGAGGACGTTTGTCTCCCCTCTCAGCACCAGCTCGCTGAGCCTAAAGTCTCCCAACTGTCCCGTGCCAGCCGTGGAGGCCGCGTTATCAGAGCTGGACAAAAACCA
>NW_005054817.1:26588-28915 GCF_000277835.1 Geospiza fortis
CGAGCCACGGCAGCGAGCACTGTGAGGAGGGGCCCTGGACGCCCGCCCCAGCCCCGGTGCCCGAAGCTGAGCCCGCAGAGCCCATCGCGCCCCGGGACAGTGGCCTCGCCTACTACGTGGACCTGCACGGCCACGCCTCCAAGCGCGGCTGCTTCATGTACGGCAACAGCTTCAGCGATGAGAACGACCAGGTGAGGGCACCGCCCCAATCCGGGGCTGCTGGACCCTCCTGCTGCTGGGAGAGGGGCGTGGAATCCCTTCACAGTTCCTTCCTTTTCCCTCCCGCCCTCCTTTCTTCTTCCTCCTCCTCTCTCTCCTCCCCCAGCGTGGTGAGCAGGGCAGCAGGAGGTCTCAGATTCCCCCTGGCAGCTGGGGTGGGTGAGCAGGGTGTGATCCCAGCTGGCTCTCAGGAGAGCCCATGGGGGGTGGGCAGCATACCCTTGAAATGTGGGTCTCCTCCAGCCAGGTCTCGTAAGCTCTTGGAAACCTGTTTCACACCTGTTTCACACCCCAGATAGCTCGGCTACCTCAGAAGGCACAAAATCAGCAGGATGGCTTCTGTGGCAGTGTTGGAAACAAAAAGGGTTTAATAAAAGCCAAAATAACAAAACTTTACAGAGAAAAACTGAGCCAGGTGCAAGAGGTTTTTGCCCCTGGTAAAACACCTCACAAAAGTGATCAGTTTCTTTGTTCTCTTCTTTTTCTGGTAAATTGCTCAGGTGAGACTTTTTGGCTCCTGTCTAGTTGGCTATCCTTATGTTTGAGGTGAAGTCCCCCAGGTCCTATGGGATGCCTTTTCACCTCATTGAGGAGAGAAACTTGTGGGCTTCTTTCCTTTTTAAGGGCACAAAGGACAGTTTTGTCACTCTGTCAACAAAAGGCACATTCCTTTATACCCTGGGCACAGCTGGAGCTTGTGAGACCCTGGAACTGGGCAGAGCGGGCCCTGGTGCCGCCCTGTGCTCGGCACTGCTCCCTCTGCATCAGCATGAGCAGCCAAGGGCCCCGGTCACCCCTGCTGCTCCCTGCCCCCTGCAGGTGGAGAACATGCTGTTCCCCAAGCTCATCTCCCTGAACTCCCCTCACTTTGACTTCACGGGCTGCAACTTCTCGGAGAAGAACATGTACGCGCGGGACAAGCGCGACGGGCAGTCCAAGGAGGGCAGCGGCCGCGTGGCCGTCTACAAGGCCCTGGGCATCATCCACAGGTAGGGCAGCTCGGGGCCCCCTGGGGGCACAGGGAGCCTCTGCTGGGGGGGACTGGGACAAAGGGGAGCCAGTTCTGTGGGACAGACGCCTGCGTGGCCCCAGGGCGGGTCAGCAGGGGCTGGGCCTGGTTGTGCTGTGCTGCTGTTCTTGAGATGCAGGCTCAGCCAGGCTCCTTTCCTTCCTGTTCCTCCCCAGCCCTCTGCAGCTGCTCTGGCAGCTTCTCCCTGCTCTTGCACAGCTTTCTGAGGGAATTCTCCTCTTTCCTGGCTGTTCCTGGTCAGAATTCCGGACATCCCTCTGGGTGTCCTGAATTCCAGCAGTTCCTGGCTATATTGAGCTGCAATTAAGTAGAGTTGTGGTGGGCACAGCATCCCTGTGGCTGTGTGTGAGATTCCAGCCTCAGCCCATCAGTGATCAGTGAGCTGGGGATGCCTGTGATCCATCCCTCTCCCACGTGGGATGGGATATTCCTGGGAACATCCCACGGGGTGAGGCAGCCAGACCCCCAGACTGGAGGTTCTCTCAGTTTCCTCAGTGCTTGCTGTGTACTCAGCTGCTGCTTTGTGCCCAGCACCACTCCAGCCCCACAGGAGCGCACACACATGTGGGCTTTGGGCTTGGCTCGCTGGGGAGCTTTGCTCTGAGACTGACCTGGAGCAGCCCAGGCTGTTGCTCCAAGAGCAACATCCCAAAAAGTGCTGGGAGTGCTCACAGTGCTTGTGTGGGCCCCAGGCAGACTGGGACAGAGCTGCTCAGGTTTTCTGCTCTGCTGGCCCTGCAGTGGGACAGATGGGAGCCATCCCAGCTGGCAGCTCCTAGCCCACGCTTCTCCATCCCAAATTCCCATCCTGCTGATCTCTGGTACAGCCGTGCATCCCCACACAGGGCGTGGCCGTTCCTGCCGTTGAGGGGGCTCTCCTCAAAACCCTTTCCCTGCACTTCTGTGTCCTTTGGGGCAGGACCCCCTCCCTGGTGCAGTGGGACCCCCTTTCCAGTGCCCTGAATGTGCTGAAGTGGCTCTGCCAGGGGAATAATGCGGGATAAGCCCAGCCCTGCTGCGGGTTTGTGGGGTAACAGGGGCTCCCTCGTGCCCCACAGCTACACCCTGGAGTGCAACT
>NW_005054817.1:29044-29487 GCF_000277835.1 Geospiza fortis
CTTCTTCCCTCCCCTTGCTTTGCTGTCCCAAGCTCTAGGGAGCTGCCCCTCTCCCCAGTGCCCCCACTCCCTGTCATCTCCCCTTCCTGGTGCCCTCATCTCCCCTCGTGCCCCCCTTCTCCTGGTGGCTTCCTCTCCCTGTGAGCCCCTCACTACTGCTCCTCTCCCCAGTGCCCCCCACTGTATCCTTCCTTCCCTGTGTCCCCCTTTCTTCCCCCATGCTTCCCCTCTTCCTGTGCTCCTCTTCTCACTGTGCCCTCTGGTTGTGCCCCACACTGTCCTGTTCCTGCTGTCCCCTGGTGCCCCCTCACCTGTGCCCTCTGGTTGTGCCCCACCCTGTGCTGTTCCCCCTGTCCCCAGGTGCCCCCTCACCTGTGCCCCACCCTGTGCTGTTCCCCTGTCCCCAGTGCCCCTCACCTGCGCCCCACCCTGTGCTGTTCCCC
>NW_005054817.1:29736-32307 GCF_000277835.1 Geospiza fortis
CCCCTCACGTGTGCCCCACCCTGTGCTGCTCCCCTGTCCCCAGTGCCCCTCACCTGTGCCCCACCCTGTGCTGTTCCCCTGTCCCCAGTGCCCCTCACCTGTGCCCCACCCTGTGCTGCTCCCCTGTCCCCAGTGCCCCTCACGTGTGCCCCACCCTGTGCCGCTCCCCTGTCCCCAGTGCCCCTCACGTGTGCCGTGTCGCGGGCAGGTGGGCCGGGCGGTGGCGGTGGCAGCCCTGGACATGGCCGAGTGCAACCCCTGGCCGCGGATCGTGCTCTCGGAGCACACCTGCCTGGGCAACCTGCGTGCCTGGATGCTGAAGCACGTGCGGGGGCTGCGCGGCACCGCCGGGGGCCCGCGGAGGAGAGGAGGTGCCAGGACCCCCCCCAGGAGCTCCACGTAAGGGCTGGCTGGGGCGAGCGTGGGAGCTGCAGGATAACGGCACTTAGACATGATAAATGTCCCCAAGTGAGTCACTGCCAGGGTCACCTGCCCTGGCCCTAGCTCCTCCCAGCCCTGGGAACGGCGGTTGCCAGTCCCTCTGTCAGTCCCTCTGCTCCGAGCCGGCAGCAGAGACGGGCACCGAGTGAACTGGTTGGGATTTGCCTGCCCCAGGAATCTGGGAGGTTTCTCCTGCATCACATCCAGCACTGGGCTGGGATGGGACAGGCTGAGGGAGCTGGGAAAGGGGGAAAGGGGCTCAGCCTGAAGAAGAGGAAGCTCAGGGGGATCTTCTTCCTCTCCACAGCTCCCTGACAGCAGGGTGGAGCCAGGGGGAGATCGGGCTCTGCTCCCAGGGAGCAGGGACAGGACAAGGGGAAATGGCCAGGGGAAGTTCAGGCTGGGTGTTGGGAACAATTCCCACCTGGAAAGGGCTGTCCAGGGCAGGGGTGGAGTCAGCATTTCCAGAGGGATTTAAAGCCCTGTGGCTGTGGCACTTGGGGCCGTGGGTCAGTGGTGGCCTGGGCAGTGCTGGGGAGGGGTTGGACACCATGGTGCCCAAGGCCTCTTCCAAACTCAGCAATTCCTTGGTTTGGGACGGGGGGTGAGGACGTGGGAACCCTGAGACAACGCTGCTGGGACAGCAGTGCACAGTGCAGGGCACTGGGGCTCTCAGGAACAGTCCTGGTGACATCCTTGTCCCCAGCTGTTCACCGGCTCCTGAGGAGGAGTCCAGGGCTCTGCACTCGGTGCTGGGCTGGGGTGGTGGGTGGAGGGTGCAGAGGGAGCCCCCTCACCGTGCTGGGCTGACCCCCATGTCTCACCCCTCCAGGGGGCTGCCCACCTCGGCCTCTGACAACGCGCTGCCCCGTGCCAGGAGCTTCAGCAACGGCACGGCGGGGAGCGGGGGCAGCCAGTGGCCTCCCAGAGCCCCGGGGGTGGCGTCAGCAGCCCGGCCCTGGGCAGAGGTAAGCCAGGCTGGGGAGCCCTCGCGCGCCTGCTGCGGCGCCTGGCCAGCTGCTGGGCAGCACCACGGCCCTGAGGGAGCAGCACCAGACACAGTGACAGTGGCTTTGTGTGCAGCTGTGAGTGTGAGGGGCCTGGCCCACAGCAGGGGTCAGGGCTGGCACGGCACCGCCCAGCTGAGCTCCTGCTCCACCGGCATGTGGGGGACCCTGGGCACTGGGGCTGCAGGGAGATGCCCCCCTCCCGTGCTGGGACCAAAGGGCTGCTGGAGAAGCCAGCACAGAAAACCTTTGCTCAGCTTCCCACTGCTCCCAAGCATTCCTGAGGCCAGCAGGGACACACCAAAGTGCCTTTCTCCTCTTTAGGCACTGGCTGGGCAACAGTAGGTTGTGAGCTGTGAGCTGGCAGGGGGCACCAGGGGGTTTCCAGCATGCAGAGTCCCCTCTGGTGGGGGCTGATGTGCTGCAGTGGGGTTCCAGAATCAGGCAGGACACGGGCTATGCCCCCTGTGCTAGCATTGCCACCGTGGGGCAGGGGCTCAGGGCCGTGGCAGGGGCAGCCCTGCACTCCCATCCACTGTGGGGCCCAGCCCTGGGGCACTGTGCTCCAAAGCCTCCCAGTGCCCAGGGCTGGGGCTGAGCTGGGGCAGGTGCCTCCCTGTGTGCCTGAAGCTGTGCTTGTGTTGAGCTGTGTTCCTCTGGTGTCCGTCGGTCGTGCTGTGCTCGGGGTTTGCTGCCCAGCCCTCTGTCATGACTGTGTCTTGTCTGCCATGAGAACATGGTGGGGAGGAAATAAAAGGCTGATGTTCTCATGGGCACGTTGTTCCGTCTTTCCTTTGGCCAGGCCTGCCCGGAGCAAGCCCTGGCCCCACCCCTGCCTGAAGGGACTGGGGACAGCTGGGGGCATGAGCAGGAACAGACTGTGAGCTGAGGGGCAGAGCCTGGTCCCGGGTGTCCCCAGGAGCGACTGCCTGGGGTCTGCTGCCTCCTGTGCTCCCCCCTGGCACGGCCTCCTCCAGCAGAGTGAGTGCCCCATGGCACACTGCACCCTCATGCTGCCTGGCACTGGGACCAGGACCCGGCTCTTCCTCCCCTGCCCTGGCACAGCTTGGCCTGCTTCAGCCTGGCCACTCCAGAGCTCCCCTGCCCTGGCACAGCTTGGCCC
>NW_005054817.1:32452-34113 GCF_000277835.1 Geospiza fortis
GCTTCAGCCTGGCCACTCCAGAGCTTCCCCAGCTCTCCCACCACCTTCTCCCCACCTACAAGGGGCCCAGCACTGTCAGCACTGCTGTGTCTGCACGGGGATGCTCTGAGCCCCGGCCTTGCCTTCCAAGGGCCATGCTGGTGCCCTCAGGCTGGCTGTGCCACCCCAGGCAGCAGGGAAGGAGCTGAGCCTGCTTGGAGCTGGGATAGGGTGGAGACCCTGCTGCCCTGTCTTGTCCCACCCTCCCCCTCCTTCCCCGCGTCCCTCTGCAGCCTGGCCACACCCTGGGAGCCCAGACCTGTGTCCCTGCTGGGGTCAGGGGTCTGCCAGGCCCCAGTGACGCCCTCAGCAGCTGCTGGCACCAGCTGTGCTGCTTTAGTCCAGGTGAAGCCAGCAGGGGCTGTGGCCCATCCTGCCCAGCAGAGGCTCCTGCTTGCAGGGTCCCATTTCCCACAGGGTCTGGCCCTGGCTTCCCCCCAGTGGGCAGTGTGCCCCCCACCTCACTTCTTCTGTGGGATGGGGAAGAAACTGGGTTGGGATAAAGATTTTAACCAGGTGAGCAGAAACTGGGGCGACTCAGGTGTGTTCCTTCAGGGCTGTCCACTGCAGCCAGGCCCCAAACACCTTCCTTTTCCCCCCAGCTCCCCTGGCTGAGCAGATGTCCCATGCCCCAGGACACGCCCAGTTCAGAGGGCACAGCTGTGTCCCCAGCTCCTCACTCCTGGCTAAGCCTGGCCAGCATGGTCACACCAGTGCTGTGGGACACCAAGGCAGGAGCTTGGCTGGAGCTGGGGCAGAGCCCTCTGCACGGGCAGCACGAGCTGGGATGGAGCTCTGTGCCCATCCCATCCTCCCCTGGCACTGGGCACTGCCAGGGCCACCTCTCGGTGCTGGGCTGTGGGGAGGGTCCTGGCCCTGGCAAAGCTGGCAGGGAGGGACACTGCAGGGCACCGTGCCACCAGGCTGTGCCCCTGTGCCCCACGATGGCCCCAGCCCAGCCGGTGACCCCAGCAGGGCTGAGCTCTGTCTCCTCTGTCACACAGGGACTGTGCCCAAGGGCACCCGGGCAGCGCTGAGCACCAGCCACGAACCACAGGAGGCCCGGCGAGGCGGGCAGGAGCTCCAGGACATGGCACTTCTGCAGGTACCAGGGGCACCAGCAGGGAGGGACCTGGGGGCAGCCAGGCCCAGGGAAGGGGCTGCCCCATGGCTCTGCTGGGTGGGCCCTTTGGGGGGCTGCCCCACAGACTGGGAGCCCCACTGGGGCTGGGAGCCTCCCCAGCTGTGGGGCTCTGCCAGATATTTCTGTCCCACACACCTTGCCCCAAGACAAAGGGGGACAAGGACCGGGCACTGATCCTCTTCCCCCGCTCTCCACAGGTGCTCCCAATGAAGCTGAATGCCCGGAGAGCCCCCGGAAGGCCTGGGTAGGTGCTGCAGCCAGCTGTGGGCTCACCTCAGAGCCCCTGCCAGCAGTGGTGCCAAGAGAGCAAAGCCCCTGGAGGCAGGGAGAGCTGGCTGAGCACACAGGGCAGGCTGCCGGGAGCACCGTGCCCCACTGACACCGCTCTCTGTCCCACAGGGCTCTGCCCGGCGGCCCCCGCGCCCCCCGCCAGGGTGCTGAGCACCGAGGGACCCTTCCCGCGCTGGGGCAGACGCCC
>NW_005054817.1:37628-38650 GCF_000277835.1 Geospiza fortis
GGTCTGTTCTTGTCTCCTTGCACCTAGCAATGAATGAACCCCCCAAAAGACCCATGTTGCTAACCTGGCAGTTCTCAGATTATATACACAGCTCATTCAGATCTTCTCCCTTTGCATACAACATACTATTAACTACTGAGTGTTAACTGACAGGAACTGTAGTAGTAATATGGCAAATATTGACATTATGATGAAATCTGAGCTAGATTTATTCTCTAAATAAACATTTTCCTTATCTTGGAGCTGGCTGATATCTTGTGGCTGTGAAATACAGATACGTTGCAAAGGAAATGATGTAATGTTTCCACCCAATAGTCCATTATTTCCTTTTCCTGTGCTCCCTTCCTGTGTTTGCTGTTCTTTCAAGCATTGCCTTGTGCAGTGAAATTCTAGTCATATAAATACTACTACTGAGGAATTGAAGTTAGTAAATTTGTCTCAACACTTGTCAGACTTTTTTTTTTCTAGGCTTGGCCTTGAAAGAAAAATAAAACCCACTGGTAAAAATACTTATAGCAGTTTTGTGTCTTAAAAACTGGATCTAATTATAACAACAAATTCATTCACAAAACACACCCATTACAGATTGATCAACCCACATTTGTTGTGTGTTGGGAGAAGTTAAATTAGTCTTTCTGGTTTTGGTAGGAATCCACATGGAGGAATGTTCAGGAAGGGCTCTTGGTGTATTATTTCAGTTACACTGCACCCATCAGAGGTTTTATTGAGTGTGGAAAGGTTCTGCTGCTCTCCAATTGGACTTCCACATGCCTACCTCTGTATTAATATTTTTAAGAAATCATAACAGGGAACACACGGGCTCACACATGGGGCAGCACAGAGGGGCAGGGAACACACGGGCTCACACATGGGGCAGCGCTCAGGGTCCCTCCCTGGGCCGGGCAGGATGCACGGCACGGTGCGATGGGGTGTGGGCACCCTGCTCCCGGCAGAGCCCGTCCCTGCGGGGCTCCCGAGGGCAGCCAGGGCTGGGGGCTGCAGCCGGGGCTGCAGGGTCGCCA
>NW_005054817.1:38734-39452 GCF_000277835.1 Geospiza fortis
CCGGGGGGGGTGGTTGGGCAAGCACAGGAGCGCGCCGCGGGATCCGGGGTGTGGCCAGAGGGGCCGCGATGTGCTGGGGGATGCGGGGTCTGCCTGGGGAGCTGGAGTGTGCCCGGGAAGGCCTGGGGCAGGGCGTGTTGCTGTGTCTCTGCCGGGGTCATGCCTGGTGCCTGCTGTACGCCGGGACAGTGCCTGGTGTGTGCCGGGATGCTGAGCACGGTGTGTGCCAAACAATGCCCGCTGTGTGCTGGGATGATGCCTGGTCCGTGCCAGGGCAGCTCCAGTGGCTGCTCGGTGCCGGGATGATGATGCCTCCTGGATGCCAGGACGGCATGTGGTGTGTGCCCAGATGGTGCCCAGATGATGCCCGGCGTGTCCCGTGCTCGGTCCGTACCAGGACGATGCCCGGTGTGTGCCGGGGTGGCACGGTGTGCCAGCGCCCCCCGGCTGGGTGCCCTGACCCGCTCCCTCCGGCAGGAACTGGTGTGCCTACGTGGTGACGCGCAGCGTGAGCTGCGTTGTGGAGGATGGCGTCGAGAGCTTCATCAAGCCGGACTATCAGCCCTGCCCCTGGGGGCAGCTCCAGTGCCCCCGAGTCCTGGCGTGAGTGGGGCCGGGAGGGCTCTGGAGGGGTTCGGGGCGTTCTGGGGGCCAGCACAGAGCCAGGGCGAGCCGCGGCCGCGCCGCCGCCACGGGTGTTTACCCACCCTGGGGTGAT
>NW_005054817.1:41857-42447 GCF_000277835.1 Geospiza fortis
GGGACGTGAGGCGGGGTGGGCACGTGGGGCTGCGGGAACGGTGGTGGAGGTGTGGGGACACGGGGGACGTGGGGACACGGGGATGAGGGGACACGGGGGACGTGGGGACAGGGGGATGTGGGGACACGAGGGAACATGGGGATGTGGGAATATGCGGACAGGGGGATGTGGAGATGTGGGGACACGGGACACGGGGATGTGGGGACACGGGACACGGGGATGTGGGGACAGGGGGTCACCAGGAGCGCTGCAGTGGGTGTGGGGATGCCGGGGCTTGGCTGGGGATGCTGTGCTGTGGGGCACAGGACCACAGGAGGATCCCGGCTCTGGGGCTGCAGTGTGTGGCGACAAGGGGACATCACGCGTGGGGCACCGGCCGTGGGGCCAAGGTGGCTCTAACACCCTCCTCCCTCCAGGCCCCCCTGGTCCCCCTGGGCCTGCTGGCCCCATGGGTGAGACAGGCCCTCCTGGCCCCTCTGGGCCCCCTGGCAAGGACGGAGAGCAGGGTCCCGTGGGCCCCCCCGGTAAGGCTCAGCCCCCCCTGTGCCCTGGGCACGCTGGTGAGGCTGGACCCCGTCCCCGGGGGTCCT
>NW_005054817.1:44591-49698 GCF_000277835.1 Geospiza fortis
CCCCCTGTGCCCAGCTCTGTTCCCCCTGTGCCCAGCCCTGTGCCCACTGTGCCCAGCCCTGTGCCCCCTGTGCCCAGCTCTGTTCCCCCTGTGCCCAGCCCTGTTCCCTGGAAGGGGTGGGATGGAGGGCTGGGAGGTCCCGAGGTGTCGATGGTGGAACGGGCTCCGGGCTGGGTCGGGGGCACTGGCACCCCCTTCAGGCGGTTTTGGTGCAGAAAGATCGGGATTTGGGGCCGGGCCGAGGGGGATCCGGCCCCAGTCTGTGCCCCCGCTGCTGTGGGAGCTCGTTAATGGTGAGCTTGGGACTGAGCCTTTTGTCCCCAGGTGCTCTTGGCATCCTCAGGTGAGCACCAGTGGCATTGTCTGTCTGTCTGTCTGTCTGTCTGTGTCTGGGCTCTTTCACAGCTCATTGTGGGTTGGTGTGGGACAGGGTCACTGCTTGTTCTGTCAATGCAGCGCCACTGCTGGTGATGTGTAAAGACGTGTGAGAAATATCAAACCCCAGGGTGGTTTCCGTGAAAAGAGATCTTCAGGACCAGCCAGTGCCACCCGTGCCATGGCAGGGACAGCTCCCGCTGTGCCAGGGTGTGCCAGTGTCCAGCCTGGCCTTGGGCACTGCCAGGGACCCAGGGTGGGCACCCTGTGCCAGGGCCTGCCCACCCTGCCAGGGAACAATTCCTCATTCCCAGGATCCCACCCAGCCCTGCCCTCTGGCAGTGGGAGCCATTCCCTGTGTCTGTCCCTCCAGGCCTTGTCCCCAGTCCCTCTGCAGCTCTCCTGGAGCCCCTTCAGGCCCTGCCAGGGGCTCTGAGCTCTGCCTGGTTCCTCCTCCAGCCTGAGCATTCCCAGCTCTCCCAGCCTGGCTCCATGGCAGAGCAGCTCCAGCCCTTGGCCTCCTCTGGACCCACTTCTATCAGCTTTTATTCAGGACAGTGGGATCCCTGCTCACAGCCAGGCTCTCATCCTGCCCTGCTCTGGGGCAGCAAATCCCACGACGAGCAGAGTCTTTGGGAAATTCCCCCTGCCAGCAGAAGGTGGAGATGCAGAGCCGCGGCAGGAATTCCTGGAGAGGAGGGGCTGCAAGCCGGGAGGGGCTCAGCCTTTCTGCATCGTCCCTCCCCTGTCCCACCCTGGATAGTGCCTGGGCCATGACATAAGGAAATTGGGTGTCAGAGTCTTCCTACAACTCCTAGAACCACGGAAAAGCCGAGATTCCATCAAATATTGCTGACCACCCCCAGCACTGCCCGGGCCACCTCTGTCCCCTGTCCCCAAGTGCCACAGCCACAGCGCCTTGAACCCCTGCAGGGATGGGCACTGCAAACCTCCCTGGGCAGCTGTGCCAGGGCAGGACAGCCCTGTCCAGGTGGGGATTGTTCCCAACACCCGCCCTGAGCCTGCCCTGGCCCAGCCTGAGGCCATTTCCCCTTGGCCTGTCCCTGTTCCCTGGGAGCAGAGCCCGACCCCCCCTGGCTGTGCCCTCCTGGCAGGGACTTGTGCAGAGCCACAAGGTCCCCCCTGAGCCTCCTTTGCTCCAGGCTGAGCCCCTTCCCAGCTCCCTCAGCCCCTCCTGGGGCTCTGGACTCTGCCTTTCCAGTCCCCTGGGCTGCTCTGCCCTGCCTGAACAGCTGGGCCATGGTCACTGCAGGGTTAATCCCCTGCAGGCTCCGGGTGGGCAGAGCAGAGCTGGGGGTGCTCAGGCTCCTTTGGGCACTGCAGGATGGGGCTGGGGCAGCTGAGGAAGGTTATCCTTTATTGTTAATTATGATTAATCCTATATTAGATTATCCTTTATTGTTAATTATGATTAATCCTATATTAGATTATCCTTTGTTGTTAATTATGATTAATCCTATATTAGATTATCCTTTATCCATTGTCCATCAACCCTCCTGGTCCATGAATGCTCTCCGGGAAGGGAGGTGGACACGGAGCCACTGAGCAGGGGAGATCAGCTGGATCTGCTGCAGCTGCAGCTGCTGGGAAGTGAGAGGGCTCCTAATTACCCCCATAATTAGTTGGAGCTCTGGCTGCTGGGAATTTCAGAATTTCTGTATAGACAGACTGTGACCCCCAGGAGAGCACTACATTTGACCTGAGGCCTTGGAGAAGCTTCCAGAATTGATTGAGAGCCCTGGGATTGTGGGTGTGGAGTTGGGTAGAAGTGTGTGATGTCACAGGGTGGGAAACTTAGAGTTTGGGGTTTTAGAATATGGTAATAAATATGGGGAAGGATGGAGGTTTTAGGGTGGAGGCTGCTCCTTCTTCACCTTCTTCACCTTCTCCTTCTCCTTCTTCTCCTTCTTCTCCTTCTCCTTCACCTCCTTCACCTTCTTCTCCTTCTTCACCTTCTTATCCATGGCTTTGGGTGATTTTTTGTAATTGGACAGAAAAGCTCACTCTGCAGACTTTGAGGGATTAGTTGTTGGGTTAAAAGTGAAAATAATTTAGGTGTCATTTCTTAGTTGGATAATTTAGCCTTAAAAGACCTTATTAAAAAAAAAGACCTATGAAGAGACAGCTGGCCATTTTGTGCCTTGTTGGTGAAGAACTGCAGAACTCACTGCTGTGAGACTGACACGGGTAAGATGTTTATTAACACCCGAGTCTGGGTGTGAGCCATCCCCTCGAGTGCCTTCGATCCTGACCTCGCCAGGGGCAGGAAGAGGAAGCCAAAGCCCCCGGGTGGGGGTCCCGTGTGCCGGGGTGGGAGGAGCCCGGGGGTGCAGGGCTGTCCCCCCTGGCACCAGCAGCACCTGGGGCTGCCGTCCCTGGGGGTTTGGAAGGGAGTGATCAGTGAAACGCAGGCCAGGGCTGGGATGTTGGACACGTCACTCACTGCCAGCCCAGGGATCAGCACCCCTGAGCTCAGGAATTAACTCCCCCCGGCCTTAGCCCGGGGCTGGGGAGTGCAGGGAGCCCTGGCACGGCGTTGGGCGTTTCCAGAGCTGTGATCCCGATCCAGAGTCTCACTCCGGTGCTGCAGAGGCACCAGGATGGCAACTGCAGAGAAAATACCCCAAAGAGCCACACCACCGCATTCCCGGGAGAGGGAACAGCCCTTTTCCTTCTCTAGACCGGAATCAGCAGACCCCTGTGCCCGGGCAGTCCCGGCTGGGGCAGCGTTAAAGGAGCTTTGGCACCGGGCTCTCATATCCACGGGACCCATGGCACAGATCAGCCACAGCATCTCGGGCCTCCAGAGAGGGACCCAGAGCAAGAGACCCCTGGGGATCTTGTGGAATTGTAAAAGGAGTCGGGTTTGAAGGGAATTTACAAAGAAACCCCTGGGGATCTTGTGGAGTTGCAAAAGGAGTCGGGTTTGAAGGGAATTTACAAAGAAACCCCAGGGGATTTCGCGGAATTGCGGAATGATTCAGGTTGGGAGGGACCTTAGAGCTCCTTCCCCCCCTGCCATGGGCAGAACACCCTCCGCTGGAACAGGCTGCTCCCGGCACCTGAAATGTGTCTGCATGTCCGTGTGTGTCTGTCTGTCTGTCTGTGTGTCCATGTCACAGAAACTCCCCTGTCCGAGCCTCCTGGAGCCCTGTGGCAGTCACACTGCACCCTGTGTAGGAATGTCCCTCTGTTGACACAGTGACAAAACTGTCCTTTGTGCCCTTAAAAAGGAAAGAAGCCCACAAGTTTCTCTCCTCAATGAGGTGGAAAGACACCTCACAGGACCTGGGGGACTTCACCTCAAACATAAGGATAGCCAACTGGACAGGAGCCAGAAAGTGCCACCTGAGCAATTTACCAGAAAAAGAAGAGAACAAAGAAACCAATCCCTTTTGTGAGGTGTTTTACCGGGACCTCTTGCACCTGGCTCGGTTGTTCTCTGTAAAGAGTTTTGTTCTTCTGCCTTCTATTAAAATTTTTTTGTTTCCACCACTGCCACAGAAGCCATCCTGCTGGTTTTATGCCCTCCAAGATAGCTGAGTTATCTCAGGTGGGTTATAGATCCCCAAGGGCTTACGGGACCCGGCTGGAGGAGACGCACATCCCACCCCGGAGCTGCAGCTGCGGCCGCCCGCTCCCCCAGCCACACCAGCTGCCCTCAGGGCCCCAGCCCCGGGTTCCTGGGACATCTCACTCACCCCAGCCTTTAAAATGATTTCATCTTGGTGCGATAATGGGTAACAAAACAAGAGCCCGAGCTGGTGCCCGTGAACGGGACCCAGAGCAAAGGAGCCCCTGGGCTCTGCCCCCTCCCACCCGGGCACGGCCGGGTCTGGGGGCTCCTGCTGGGTCCCCACACGTGAAAAACGCCAAGAACCTGGGTTCAGAATGTTAAAAGTTTAATAGGAATAAAACTGTTATAAAAATAGCAATATAATTAGAGTAATAATAATTTGGGCAATTAGGATTAGGACAATATGAGACAATGAAAACAAAGAGTTATGAACGGTCCAGGTACCTTTTCTGGGCAAAACAAGCCCAAAAAAGGACCCACATTAGCAGAGGATTAACCCTTAAAAGCAACAGCCTCTTGCATATTCATACAGCTCATGCATTATAGCCAGCCATAAAATAGGCATTTTTCACACTCAGGAAGCGCCGTGGCTGTGCCAGAGCTCGTACCCCAGCTGGGAGCAGCCTGGTGGATGGAGGCTGCCCCAACCAGAACGTTAACCAGCAGCTGGTATTAAATTACTTTTGAGAATTCCTTGTGATTTAAAATCGGTAGTAATTTCTGCCCTACCATAATCCTTAATTCTGTTCTCTCTGGTGCCTGTAACAATGCTGTGGTGCGAAAAAATGCCTATTTTATGATTGGCTTTTTGCAAATATGAAATGAATATTATATGTGTTATGTTAGAAAGTTATGCTGTGTAAATTTTCTTAAGTAGTGTGTTAAATCTAGTTTTAGGTTATAACATAATGTTAAAAACTATGCTATGTAAGGTACTTTTCTTAAAGAGAGGAATGAGGAACTCTCACTGAGATAGCAGCCACAGGACACCTGAATCTTTCAGAGAAAAAGAATTTATTGCTCCATTATCAGAAGAAACGAACTTCTTCCTGCCTCACTCAGCCCTGAAGATGCCGTCAGGATTCAGAGGAAGAAGCTGACACTGCCCAGACAGAATCCTGTGTTTGAATGGAA
>NW_005054817.1:49999-54371 GCF_000277835.1 Geospiza fortis
TTATTTTTATTTTTATTTTTAGTCTTTTTTTTATTATTACTGTTATGTGTAATTATTATTATGTGTAAAAAGAGTTATTTATTATGACAGATGATTTGATGAAAGATCTCAATCAGAATTATTTACTGCACAGTACACAAGCCCAAAGTGCTCAGCAGTGTACAGCATAGCATAGTGCACCGTATCAAAGCAGTCCTATCAAAGTGGTTGCACTAAAGCAAGTCAAAAGAAACATTTATTTAGCAAAAAGAAATGTTTGTTTGTTTGTTTGTTTGTTTGTTTGTTTGTTTGTTTAGAGATTGCTGTACCTCACCACACCAGGTGGGCAGGTCCTTTTCCACACATACCCGAGGAATATCCTCGGGGGGTGCCTGCCTGCCAGGGGAGGAACCTTCACCCCCGGCTGCAGGAAGGGCTGTGCCGGGAGAGCCTCCCCCGGGATGCGCTGGCTGTGACCCGCGGATGGGACAATGCTGCTGTTCCCCAGAGTCCCCATGGATGTGACAATGCTGCTGTTCCCCGCGATCAGTGTCCCCATGTATGTGACAATGCTGCTGTTCCCCAGAGCTCCCTGTCCCCATGGATGTGACAATGCTGCTGTTCCCCGCGATCAGTGTCCCCATGTATGTGACAATGCTGCTGTTCCCCAGAGCTCCCTGTCCCCATGGATGTGACAATGCTGCTGTTCCCCGCGATCAGTGTCCCCATGTATGTGACAATGCTGCTGTTCCCCAGAGCTCCCTGTCCCCATGGATGTGACAATGCTGCTGTTCCCCGCGATCAGTGTCCCCATGTATGTGACAATGCTGCTGTTCCCCAGAGCTCCCTGTCCCCATGGATGTGACAATGCTGCTGTTCCCCGCGATCAGTGTCCCCATGTATGTGACAATGCTGCTGTTCCCCAGAGCTCCCTGTCCCCATGGATGTGACAATGCTGCTGTTCCCCGCGATCAGTGTCCCCATGTATGTGACAATGCTGCTGTTCCCCAGAGCTCCCTGTCCCCATGGATGTGACAATGCTGCTGTTCCCCGCGATCAGTGTCCCCATGTATGTGACAATGCTGCTGTTCCCCAGAGCTCCCTGTCCCCATGGATGTGACAATGCTGCTGTTCCCCGCGATCAGTGTCCCCATGTATGTGACAATGCTGCTGTTCCCCAGAGCTCCCTGTCCCCATGGATGTGACAATGCTGCTGTTCCCCGCGATCAGTGTCCCCATGTATGTGACAATGCTGCTGTTCCCCAGAGCTCCCTGTCCCCATGGATGTGACAATGCTGCTGTTCCCCGCGATCAGTGTCCCCATGTATGTGACAATGCTGCTGTTCCCCAGAGCTCCCTGTCCCCATGGATGTGACAATGCTGCTGTTCCCCGCGATCAGTGTCCCCATGTATGTGACAATGCTGCTGTTCCCCAGAGCTCCCTGTCCCCATGGATGTGACAATGCTGCTGTTCCCCGCGATCAGTGTCCCCATGTATGTGACAATGCTGCTGTTCCCCAGAGCTCCCTGTCCCCATGGATGTGACAATGCTGCTGTTCCCCGCGATCAGTGTCCCCATGTATGTGACAATGCTGCTGTTCCCCAGAGCTCCCTGTCCCCATGGATGTGACAATGCTGCTGTTCCCCGCGATCAGTGTCCCCATGTATGTGACAATGCTGCTGTTCCCCAGAGCTCCCTGTCCCCATGGATGTGACAATGCTGCTGTTCCCCGCGATCAGTGTCCCCATGTATGTGACAATGCTGCTGTTCCCCAGAGCTCCCTGTCCCCATGGATGTGACAATGCTGCTGTTCCCCGCGATCAGTGTCCCCATGTATGTGACAATGCTGCTGTTCCCCAGAGCTCCCTGTCCCCATGGATGTGACAATGCTGCTGTTCCCCGCGATCAGTGTCCCCATGTATGTGACAATGCTGCTGTTCCCCAGAGCTCCCTGTCCCCATGGATGTGACAATGCTGCTGTTCCCCGCGATCAGTGTCCCCATGTATGTGACAATGCTGCTGTTCCCCAGAGCTCCCTGTCCCCATGGATGTGACAATGCTGCTGTTCCCCGCGATCAGTGTCCCCATGTATGTGACAATGCTGCTGTTCCCCAGAGCTCCCTGTCCCCATGGATGTGACAATGCTGCTGTTCCCCGCGATCAGTGTCCCCATGTATGTGACAATGCTGCTGTTCCCCAGAGCTCCCTGTCCCCATGGATGTGACAATGCTGCTGTTCCCCGCGATCAGTGTCCCCATGTATGTGACAATGCTGCTGTTCCCCAGAGCTCCCTGTCCCCATGGATGTGACAATGCTGCTGTTCCCCACGATCAGTGTCCCCAGAGCTCACTGTCCCTGTCCCCACAGCACCCCTGGAATGGCCCTGTCCATGCAGGGTGGATGTGAAAAATCACTTGGTTTAAAATTTCCCAATCGCTTGTTTTGAAATTTTACAAGTTTAATAGCAATAAAATAGTTATAAAAATAGTGGTACAAATTAGAGCAATAAGAATCTGGGCAACCAGAGTTAGGACAATAAAGGACAATAAAACAAAGAGTTACAGAGCCCAGGTGTTCTGCTCTGTCCCAGAACACACCTCACTAACAAAGGATTAACCCTTAAAACAACAGCCTGTTGCACATTCATATATCTCATCCATGGATCAAACATTCCTTCCAAACCAGGGATTTTTCTGTTTATGGTCAGCTTCCCCCCATTCATCTCACAAATCAGCGTTTGGCTCCCCGGAATCTGGAAGGAGTCTGGAAGGATTCTGGGTCTTCCTGATAAAGAGACAATAATTCTTATCTTTGGGATTTTGGTGTCTTGTTGCTGTTATCTCTGCGCCAAGAATTTCTTGATGATCTCATCCATTCCTTGAGCTAGTTACTATCTTACATCACAGAGTTTCTATTTTAATATTACATTGTAGCCTAAAATTCTATTTACCCCACTACTTAAAAAGGATTAATACAGTACTAGAAATTAATACAACCTAACACGTGTAGTATTCCTTTTAATATTTGTGACAAGCCAATCATACAATGTGCATTTTTCACAGTGGACATGGGGCAGGGCTGGGTGAGGGAACAGCAGCTCTGTCAGTGTGGGGTTTCCTTCCTTCCTTCCTTCCTTCCTTCCTTCCTTCCTTCCTTCCTTCCTTCCTTCCTTCCTTCCGCCACTTCCTTCCGCCACTTCCTTCCGCCACTTCCTTCCGCCACTTCCTTCCGCCACTTCCTTCCGCCACTTCCTTCCGCCACTTCCTTCCGCCACTTCCTTCCTTCCTTCCTTCCTTCCTTCCTTCCTTCCTTCCTCCCTCCCTCCCTCCCTCCCTCCCTCCCTTTTCTCGTTTATTTTCCATTTTTTGGGTATCACAGGGCTCCTTCCCTCCTCCCTGAAGGGGCCATAGGAACCATCGGGCACCAGACCCCCTTTCCTTTTCTGAGGTTCATCCTCCTGGAAGGAAATGGAAGAGTTTCCCCCAATTTAATATAAATAACATTACTTTTTAAATTCGGTTTCCTGTTGCTGTGCCAGTGCAGCAAACCAGGCGCAGGTGATGGTTTCAGCTATGGACAGAACGCAGCAATTCCTCAAGAAAAAACACAATTTCTCCTCATTCTGGAAAAAAAGTGTTTAAATATTGTGTGCCCATTTGCTCTCCTCTCACCCAACAGAAATTTACCTGTAGGAAAATGCACTTTTAGGGATAGATTTTAGCCACACACACAGAGTGGCCCCCGCTACAAGCAGCACAGCCCGGGAATCCTGCGCAGACACCAAGACAAAGCAATATTTCCGCTGCCGTTTGGCCCCTGGGCGCTGCTGCTGGTGCAGGGTTCGGGCTGTGCAGCCCTGCAGCCCCTCCAGACAGGGACGGACAGCACAGGCGGAGCTGGGGCTCCTCCGGACACCCCGGACTCCCCTTTGGGGGATCGCAGTGCGCACAGCAGCCCCAGAGCGAGCAGCTGCCCCTGGGGGTGTCTGCGCTCAGGGTTTGGTGCCTGGGCACCCCCTGCCCCCGGCTGCTGCCACAGGAGCTCCGGAGTGCCCTAAAGGAGTCACCAGAGATTAAACCCGGCCTGTGGCACAGGGCTGTGCGTCCGTCTGTCCCTCTGTGTCCATCTGTCCCTGTGTGTCCATGTGTGTCCATCTGTCCCTGTGTGTCCATCTGTCCCTCTGGCAGCTGCCACAGGAGCTCCGGAGTGCCCTAAAGGAGTCACCAGAGATTAAACCCGGCCTGTGGCACAGGGCTGTGTGTCCGTCTGTCCCTCTGTGTCTATCTGTCCATCTGTCCCTGTGTGCTCATGTGTGTCCGTCTGTCCCTGTGTGTCCATGTGTCCCTGTGTGTCCATCTGTCCCCGTGTGTCCATCTGTCCCTGTGTGTCCAT
>NW_005054817.1:57346-57987 GCF_000277835.1 Geospiza fortis
CCCCGCCCCAGCCCCTCTCCCCCAGGTGTTCATCAGCAAGGACCTGGCCCGGCACTTCGGGTACCAATCGGCCCCCGAGGCGCTGCGGGGGCTGCGGGGGCGCATCCAGCCAGGGTAGGGGTGTACCCGAGAGGGGCCGGGGGGCACACGGGGCGCCCCAGACCCACCTCACACTCCCCCAGGGCCACGCTGATCTGCGCCTGGGCTGAGGAGGGGGCTGATGCCTTGGGGCCCGACGGGCAGCTGGTGCACTCGGACGCCTTCCCCCCAGAGACCCTCGTGGACACGCTGGGCGCTGGGGACACCTTCAACGCTGCTGTCATCTTTGCCCTCGCCGAAGGTGGGCACAGACGTGGCACGGCCACAGCACGGCCACGGTTCAGTTTGGCACGGCCACAGCTCATCCCGGGCCCCATCCCCAGGGAGGAGCCTGCAGGACGCCCTCACCTTCGGCTGCCGGATCGCAGGCAGGAAATGCGGGATCCAGGGCTTCGACGGCATCGTCTGAGCATGTGCCTGGAGACGTCTGCAGGGCCCGGGCACAGCACTGCACCGGCAACCTCTGCACATCTCTGCTGCACCGGCAACCTCTGCACATCTCCACTGCAGCGGCAACCTCTGACCATCTCCATCGCACCCAG
>NW_005054817.1:58048-59097 GCF_000277835.1 Geospiza fortis
CACATCTCCACACCCGCCAGCAACCTCTGCACATCTCCGCTGCACCCAGCAACCTCTGCACATCTCCACTACAGCCAGCAACCTCTGCACATCTCCACTGCACCAGCAACCTCTGCACATCTCCGCTGCACCGGCAGTCTCTGCACATCTCCGCTGCAGCCAGAACCCCCCAATAAACACCCCCGTGCACCACTGCTGCCTCCCGTGTCCCCTGGCTGTGCCCCCGTGCCCTGGCTGGGCTCCCACTGCCCTGGGATGCACTGAGCACAGCCAAGGTCACCAGCAGTGCCTCTATTTCTCCATCCAATGCACTACAGAGGAGACCACACGACCCCAGCCCTCCTTGGCCCCGGCAGCCTGGCCAGGGCCATCCCCCTGCCCCTCTGTGCCCTGAGCAGGGCAGGGAGCAGCTGGGGCATTGCATCCCACGGCCCCCCTGCCTACCCCTCCCCATGGTCCCTCCAGGCTGGGGCTGCCTCCTCCTCAGAGCCTTCAGCCTCAGGGGCTTCCTCTTCCTCTGTGGCATCACTGCTGGGGGCTTTGGCCCCAGGGATGACTTCTGCCTCCAAGGCCTCAGCATTGGGAGATTCCACCTCGAGGGATTCCATCTTGGGGGCTCCAGTCTGAGGGGCTCCAGCCTGGGGCTCTCCAGCCTCAGGGACTCCAGCCTGGGGCTCTCCAGCCTCAAGGGCTGCCTGTCCTGGGCTTTTCAACCCCAGGTCCTGCCTTGACATCTCCGTGCCCCCACCAGGCACAGCCCCAAGCCCTGCCTGCTGCTCTGGTGGGGGCTGTCCTGGGGAACCCTTGTCCTGACCAGGCAAGGGCACCTCGGGGGGGTCCAGCAGCTCGGAGGGGTCCAGCAGCCCATCCCCATTCAGGTCCTGCCTTGCCAGGGCTTGGTCCACCAGCGCAGCCACCTGCAGGGATGGGGATCAGGATGAGGGCTCGGCCCAGGGGCTCAGGGGGGCATGAGGAGCCATCCCTGTGTCCCCACCGTGTCAGGGTCTGGCTGCCCCCCAGCCTGTGCCAGCACCGTGCCAAGTAACTGC
>NW_005054817.1:62087-62882 GCF_000277835.1 Geospiza fortis
CCAGCCCTCGCCGGCAGGCCTGGTAGCGATAGGCCTTGTCGGGGATGCCGGGCAGGTTCTCGTGCCAGCGCAGCCCTGTCACCAGCTGGTCCTGCTGCCACACGCAGCACTGGAAGTCCCTCCCCGCCGTCACCACCTGCTGCACACAGCACAGGGGTCTGAGGCCCCTCTCCTGCAGGGCCAGGGAACTGGGGAGCCCCTGACACCCACCTTGTTGTCAGGGCCCAGTGCGATGTCCTCAATTTCTCCATCGTGGGCTCTGAACTCCAACATCTTTTTCATACTGGGGAACTGCAGAGGCAGAACTGGTGTGGGTGCTGGGCAGGGCCAGGCCCTGCCACGGTACCAGGCAGGTGTGGGGAACAGTGTTAGGTGACCACAGGTGCTGCCCATCCAGCTATCCCTGCCCAACACCTGCTGCCATTGGCATGGCAACGGCGGGCACCGCTCCTCTAGGTCTGTCCCAGCTCCCCCTGCCCAGCCTGGCTCCCCCATGTCCCCCCAGCTCCCTGTGCCCACCTCGGCTCCCTATGCCTGCCCTTCAGCCCACTGTGCCCATATCCACTCCCCCATGCCCAGCCTGGCTCCTCCACGTCCCCCCAGCTCCCTGTGCCCACCCTGGCTTCCCCATGCCTGCCCTTCAATCCTCTGTGCCCACATCCATTCCCCCACATCCCCCCAGCTCTGGGGGCCTGCCCTGGCTCAGCACGCTCCCCTCTGCCCTCCCGTGCCCCCAGCCCTGCTGCCCGGCCCGTGTCCCGGCAGGCCGTGCCCACCTCCCAGAGGCGCAGGAAG
>NW_005054817.1:64216-64819 GCF_000277835.1 Geospiza fortis
CAGCCTGCCCCACAGCCCCACAGCACCGCAGGCAGGCACTTGGGGAGGCCCAGGGGGTTCCAGGGCAGCGTCCAAACCCCAAAGCTCCCCATGGCACCCCGGGCAGGCACAGGGAGCAGGTCCATGACAGTGATGGAGAGGTTCAGGGCAATGCCCATCCCCAAGCCACCTCACAGGCCCCCCCAGCTCCCCCCCACTCCCTGCCCTCCAGCACCCAGGGCAAGCACCGAGAAGAAGGTTCAGGACAGGCAGGCTGGGGTTCAAGGCAGTGCCCCATCCCCAAGCCACCCCACAGACCCCACATCCTGCCCCATGGCACCTAAAGCAGGCAAGGGGAGGGATTCAGGGCACGCACAGGGGAGATCCAGGGTGGGCACGGGGTTGTTCACAGAATGCCTTATCTCCACAACACCCTTCATTCCTCCCCACATCACCGAGGGCAGGCGGGAGGGGAATTCAGGGCCATCCCCAAAGCACAGCACAGCCCCGGGGCAAGCACCTCACACGGAGCAGTGTCTCACCGTCCTTCCCGGCCGTGCCCGGAGCCTCGGGCTCCTGCAGGCTGAAGCGCAGGATGTGGCAGGGGGTTTGGCGGCCCGCCGG
>NW_005054817.1:67072-67304 GCF_000277835.1 Geospiza fortis
CAGGGCCGTGAGGGGGGCGGGGGCAGCAGGGCAGCCCCCCGGCACCCCGCACTCACCGGTGAGCAGGCTGACCAGCACCCCCACCAGGATGACGGTGGTGGAGTTGTGGGCGCTGTACCACATGTAGGACAGGCTGTAGAAGCGCTGCAGCCCCGTGGGGCTGCGGGACAGCGCGTGAGCAGAGGGGTGGAGCAGCACCTGAGAGCCTGCACACCCCCCTCACACCCTGCAC
>NW_005054818.1:0-1787 GCF_000277835.1 Geospiza fortis
TTGCTGTAGGGTTGAGAGGAATCTGCTGCCTGTGATGCTTTGGGAATAGAAAGGCTTGTGCTATTGGAGTTCCCTTTGAAAGAAAAAATGGTAAGTCTATGCAGTATACTTGGATGGAAATCTCCTGTCCTGGCTGACCTGTCAGCACTTCTGGAACAACGAAAATTTCATTTGGGCTGTTAAGAGAATCACCCATAATTAAAATATCCGAGGGACTATCTTTTGGTCCATATTTGCCTGCGGGAACATGATGAACATTTTCATTATTAAAGTCAATGGACAAAGCAGTTACCAGTTGCCTGCGGGTGCTGATTGGGGTCATCCCGTCTGTTGGATCCTTCTGCTGTGGTTTGGGACGTCCTGGGCTGGTGCGTTGTTGGTTCGGAGTGGCCTTTGATTTGATGTCTGCACCCGGGGACCGGCCGGGCTCCAACGGGAGTTTAAAGGCCTCTGCTGGTACCGTTGCTGGTTCTGGGGTCTGTGATATCTGTTGAATCCTCCTACTGTGGTTCGGGACGTCCTGGGATGGTGCGTTGTTGGGTCAGGGTGGTCTTTGATTTGATGTCTGCACCCGGGGACCGGCCGGGCTCCAACGGGAGTTTAAAGGCCTCTGCTGCTACCGCTGCTGGTTCTGGGGTCTGTGATACGTGTTGCAGTGGTATCTAGGTGGTGACCTTTCTCGGCAGTCCTTTATATAATGTCCTGATTCACCACAGTGATAGCATTGGCTTGGTCTTTGGAGGTTATGACTGCATATGCCACAGAAACACCTTCAGCTATACCCTTAGCAACTGCCTCAGCTACTGTATTTTCAGTGGACATGTGGCGTATACAGCATTCCAGTATTTGCTCTATGGTAGGGTTGGTATCCACTGATAGAGACCTCAAAATGGCTTTGCATTTCTCATTTGAGTTACTCAAGGCAACCTTACATAACAGTTCCTTTCTTGCCTCTGTGCTCTCTATCTGTTTTTCCAAAGCGTCCTTTAGTCTGTCCACAAATTTGATAAAACTTTCATCTATCCCTTGTTTGATCATAGAGAAATGCGTCGTTGGTAAAGATTCATCATGCATGACAAGTAAGGAGGTTTTTGCTGCAATTGATATGTCTTGCAACACCTCTTTATGCAAGGTTTCCAATTGTTCTGCTGGTTTTTGTAAATCTCCTTCTCCAGCAAGCTGATCTACCGTATAATTTGTCTTATTAGCATCTGCAGAATATGAGTCTGATAATGTTTTTAATTGTTTTTTCCAATGCCTGTCCCATAACATATATTCTTCTGGTGACAGGAGGCAGTTTGAAATATTTTTTATATCGTGGGGGAGTAAAACATGTGCAGAGAACATGGCTTCTAAGAAATTTCTAAAAATATGTGAGCCTCTGCCATGATCTTTGGCTATATTTCTCAATTGTATTAGTTCCTCATTTGAAATTGGTTTCCAGATTTTTATGGCTGACTCGCCACCATTTTTGCCCTGTTTGTATTCCACAGGGAAAGCATTAATTCTCTGTGCCATCTCCCAGTCCCCTGACTTTGTTGCTTCCATTTTTATGATAGCCCATGGATCAGTATGCATTGTATCAGAATCAGAATTACTGCAGGTGCTTTGTTCCTCTGAGGAGGACTGGGGGCGCGAGCTATTCTCATTTTGGGCTTTTTGCGGCGTTTGGAAGCAGTTTTCAAGTCTTTGGGTGACTGTGGGGGGGCGCTATGCAACGCTTGACCAGAGGGTGGTGCTGTTGTAGGAGGGAGGGCGGCGCAGCACGGCCAAGCCGGGCTCTGCGG
>NW_005054818.1:2201-13364 GCF_000277835.1 Geospiza fortis
AGGGAGGACTGCAGGCTCGGGGGCAGCAGGAAGCGGCCCCTCCAGGACTGGGTGCGGGGAATGAGCCAAACCGGGTGGAGGGAGGGTATTCAGCGTGGGTTCTGGCTCATTGAGGGAGGGCGGCGTTTCTGTACCAGGCAGAGCTTGGCTGCATTCCAGAGATAAGATGTTATCTGTCTGGTTAGCATCCGAAGAGAGGGGTTTGGTTAGACCAGCAAAGGAATTTTCTTTGTTAGAGTTTCCCACAGTTTTAGTTATTATGTGAAATAAAGGCATGAACTTGATAACAGAAAAATCCTGTTTCGTCTGTGAGAAATAAATGGTATTCCCAATTCTATCCCAAAAGCAATTATTTGTTAAAGATTCGTTATCAGTGTCAGGAAATTGCGAAATAATCCAGGTTACAAAATTTTAAGTGTATTTTTTGATAGTTTGCCGCTTTTAAAGGTAAAATTGTTAGCAGATAGGGTTTCTGAGATGGTTAAATATATTTCTCTCTCTTTTTTAGTTGGTTTTAGGGTGCTAAAATTAGAACCCATGTTTTAGATGTTAGTCCTCCCAGCAGAAAAAACGAAAAAAGAAAAAAAAATGAAAAAAAAAGTATTTTAGGACCTAGAAAGCATGCGTGCTTATACTTTTTTTCCACAAAGTTGGGGTCCTAGGCTCTGCTAGAAGGCGTCTGCTGTGTCTCTTCTCCTCGGACTTTTCGTCCAGATGGAATTTTTGAGGGTCGAAGAAACGGTCCTGGGGAAAGTTCTTCTGAAACAGAGGTGGCTTCCGCCCAGGAGAGGCAGTTTCCAATGAGGCAGTAACAGACGCCTGAAGGCAGTCGATGCTCATACCTGAAGTCAGCCTATGCGTTGAGTTCAGTCCGTTGGGTGGCCAGTTATTATTATGCCTCTGGTGTGGCCTTTATTATATCGGGACCCATATCCCCAGGGGAACAAGGAGCCTGAAGCCAGGCTCAGCTCAGGCCGTGGCCGCAGGGCTGCCTGCCAGCAAGCATGGATAGTTATCAGCTCTTATAGTGATTACAGCTCAGGATTTCAGCTTGCTTGCTAAGGCAGCTGACAGCCCAGGGCTAGAGGCATCAGCAGACGAGAGAGAGGAGAACGGGCTGGAGCGTTCCACGAAGATGTCTTTATTGAAGAGGTATGTGAAGGGGTCCCAGTCAGCATACATTCTGAGGAGTGGGCTAAAATGTGCCCCTTTTATAGGATTTAGAAGGATTGAGTTTGAACCAATGGTAAGTGTTAAAGTCCTAACCTATAGGGTTACAGGGTTATGCTCTAGGGCAGGGGGTCAGGAAGGCAGGAAGTAAAAATGCTGTCTCATTCTCTCATTCAAATTCTCCACGGAGCTTTGCTCATGTCCATAGGGACTGCTACACCACTTCACTCCCCTCATCCATCCAGGAATGGTCTTGTTGTGGAAGGCAGTTGGATCAGTTCTGTGAGGTAATTTTATGGAGTCCCGTGGGGAACCTTGTCCCTGTCTTCCTTGTTTTATGAGTTTATCTCATGTGCCTCTTCTGGCTTTATTCTCTGTTGCTCTGTCCTGCTGCCTGTGCTGCGTCAGACCGGGGGGGAAGTTGGCAGGAGACAAAGACCACTCACCCAGTGTTAATGTGGCAAGAGAGAGCTTTTATTTCCCAAGCCCTTGCTTATATAGGGCATTTGAAAAACCCAGTCTGGATACTTTCATCGGTCTGAGCTCTATGCCCCTTCAGGTCCTGGCCAAGGAAATGCCTGCAGCCTTGGGAGAGACTGGGCAAGGCCCCTGTCATTCAAACCAGGGGCTGGTTGGTTTGTCTATCACAAACCAGCTACTATAGTGTAACACTGTGCCATCATTCATCCCTGTGCCGTCTCTCCTCTATGTATCCCTCTGTCCTATCATTCCTCCCTGTAACTGGCAGAACCTTCTTTCCCCCAAATCACCATATGCCATCATCACTTGTGAGTGGCTCCTGCTTTCACAGAATCACAAAATCAGTTTGGTTGGAAGGGAGCAGTGGGTCATCTGGTTCAACTTTCTTTCTTAGGCAGGATCATCCCAGGGCACATGGCACAGGATTGTGTCCAGACCTACAGTCTCCTGTAGATCCAGATGAGGTTCAGCATACACAAACCATGTGGTGGGAGTTCCTACTGAGGTGCCATCACAATATACCAACTCATTGGCAGGGATGTCAGGGAAAGGAGAGCAAAGAGTGGATAGTTTGGTTTCCAGACTCTGGCAATATGAAGAAAGTATCTTTTTCACCCTATGGGCCTGCATCTCATCTGTGGAAAAGACCTCCAGCAACTGAAAGAAATTACCCATGCCCACTAGTACGGACCAGAGTCTATAAGGGGCAAGTGCCCCCTGCTCAAGAGAGAGGGGCACACAGCAAGACAACCTGTGGTTTTACGTGTGTGACCATGGTGAAGACATATGGAAGTGGGATGGAAAACCCACCTCTGCCTTGGCATCACAGGTATGTGAGTTGAGAGGAAAAATTAACCACCACAGAAAACTCTTCAAGGAAAAATGCCACTCAGTTTCCACTGGGCAAGTCCTCAGGCAGAATTGAAGGGCTGATATTACTTCTGACCCTCTGGAAGGGATCTCCAGGTCATATTTACAAGAAGCGAGCAACAAGCACCATGATCAGAGCTAGAGGGGCTCTGGCTCCAGCCAGGTGTGGGAAAAGGACAGTGGGGTCAGTTGGACTGTGTGGATCCATAGCCTGGCACAGCAGAGCCACAGGAGCACGAGGCTTTAGTTGACATGGGTGCACAATGCACCCTGATGCCATCATGCAGGGGCAGAATCCATCTCTGTTTCTGGGATGACAGGGGGATCCCAACAGGGACTGTACTGCAAGCTGAAGTGCTCCTGACTGGGCATGAGTGTCAGAGAAACGCCATTGTTGCTGGCCTAGAGGCTCTGTGTATCCTTGGCACAGATCACCTCAGGAGAGGTATTTCAAAGACCCAAAAGGACACCACTGGGCTTTGGGAGAGCTGCTGTGGAGACAGAGGAAATTCAGACAGCTGAATCCCTTGCTTGGTCTTTAAGAGGACCCTTCTGCTGTGGGACTGCTGAGGGATGAAGAACAGCAGGTGCTGATGGCCGGCACAACAGTGTCCCATTGGCAACATGGCACCAACTGGGACTTCAGGACCCCATCCATGAACTGATCCGTGAACTGGAGAGCTGGGTGTGCTCAGCAAGACACGCTCACCCCTCAGTAGCCCCACATGACCCCTGCCTGAGTCCTGTGGAGAGTGGACACTGACAGTGGACTGTCATGGCCTGAATGAAGTCACACCATCACTGAGTGCTGCCATGCTGGACATGTTGGAACTTCAGTATGAGCTGGAGTCCAACGCAGCAAAGGGTGCCACCATAGACATTGCCAATGCATTCTTCTCCATTCTTCTGTCAGCGGATTCCCAGAGCTGGGGTCCCTCTTTGGACCCCCAGCCCTGAAGCTGCCCCAAATAGGGCCTTGGCCCCCCTGTGGCCTCCTGCCCTCACAGGTGGGCTTTGTGACCACCTTGCTTAGTGCCACCATCAGCTCCAGAGGGGCCCTGGTGAGGGGGGAGCAGGGGCTGATGATGGAGCTCTGTGCCAAATCACATGGGGGGGGTTGTCCCACTTACAAGGGGAGGATCTCAGTCTTATGGGGAGGGGGATGTCCAGTCCAATGATGGGCCCTCCAATCCCATGGAAGGGGGGGTTGTGTATCCCAATCCCATGGGGAAGGTCTCAGTTCCAGGAAGGTAAATCAGTTACATGTGAGTGTCTCAAGGCCATTAATGGGGGAGGGGGGGTCCCCAATCCCATACAGAGGGGCCCAAATCCTTGGGTGGGGACTCATTCCATGAAGGGGTATAGTGTCCCCTGCCTCATTGGCAGGGTTCCAAAAATTAGGTGGAGGAAAGATGCTCTTGCCCTGTCCTATTTGCCACACTTTTGGGGTCCCCCCCTGTATTCAGGGTCTTTCCCCTCTCTATTTTTTCTCTCCCAGAGGAACACGGTGCCACTCGAGTGATGTCCCAGCTGGCCAGGAAGAGTCCAGGCACCTCCTGCCACAGGGCACGGACATTGGGGTATGGGGGATAGGGTGGGAACATGGGGGACACATGGGAGACATGAGGACATTGTGGGATACGTGGTGGGGACAGGTGGGACATGAGGGACACATGAGGGACCCTGGGAACATGTGTGTACATGAGGGGGGACATGGGGACACAGAGTAGCAATGAGGGTACTGTGTCCATGGGGAGGGGCAGTGTTAGAAATGGTGCAACTCCTAGAATTTTTAACTAACTTTAGTCAGGGGTTTTGTTCATCTTTGCCTAGGGGAAAAGGAATGGAAGCTTCTTTTCAAGAGACTCTGTTCCCCGGGCAAGGCCTGACGAGCTTGACATCTCAGTGGACTGGGAGTTGCCAGGGCATGCACAAGAGACAAGTGACCGTCAACACCCGAACTTCCTTCCTGGTGTGTCAGAGACACTTGGTCTGAGAAAAGATCAATAAGAGAATGAAGAACGAGGATCTAATTAGCATTGGAGGCAAAGGGACCAATAACCAATAGGAAACCAGGTACAAAGAACTGTGTAACTTGTGGCCAATGAACATTGAACCAATTAATTTTTCTGGGTTTTGACTGTGTAAGTATGTGAAAAATCTAGTAAAGAACCATGTGTGATGGAATGGTTTTCTCTGCACAACACAGGCAATGTGTAGATTAAATTATCTCTGTTGCACATTCTGGCCAGAACAACATCCTGGCGAGAATAAAGTAATGCCTTAATTCTCTTAAAGCAGAAACGTTGTTGGAGAGTTTTTATTTTTCTTGCAATTTCAATGACAGCAGGACAATGCCTCCATGTCCCTCCATATCCCCCCACATCACCTGTGTGTCCTTTTCCCCCAGATGGATTTTATGGACAGCTGCAACCCTCAACTGACCTCCACTGATTACAGGGAGGCACTAGGAGCTACTCCCATGCTGGGAGCAACTGGGATCACAACTGGGGTAACAAAGGATCATACAGGGAACAACTGGAGCCATTCTGGAGAATGACAGGGAGAAAGGGGAATCATACTGGGGGTAAATGGGAGCAACTGGGACCATGCTGGGATCATGCTGTTATCATAGTGGGAGTGACTAGGATCATACAGAGAATGACTGGAACCATGCTGGAGGTGACTAGGAGCCACCGAGACCAGGGCCAGAAGGATCCAGCAAACTCCAAGGCCTTGGTGCTGGGACAGCCCTGGAACAGATTCCTTGGGGGGAACCCATGGCACATACAGGAAAACCAGGGCATTGGGAACAGCCAGGGCTTGGGAAAGGCAGGTACTGCCTGACTCACCTGATCTCCTGCTGTGCCCAGGTGACCCCGGTGGGCGTTGGACATGTGTGGGTGTGTCTGCCTGCAGCTCAGCAAAGCCTTTGGCACTGCCTCCATCTCCCTGCCTCTCCTGGAGCACCTGCTGCTCGTGGCTGGGACAGGTGCCTCTCGCTGGGAACTCCTGGCTGGTGGCCAGGCCAAGGAGGAGTGGGAATGGGGCCACAGCCAGCTGGGGCTGGGCACTGCTGGGTTCCCCAGGGCTCAGTGTTGGGGCCAGTCCTATTCAACTTCTGGCCTGGGTGGACAACTGGAGTCAACTGGGAGGCTTGATGGGGTCAAATGAGGAGTGTGATGGCCCACTGGGAAAACTGGGGATTAACTGGGAGGTCTGCAAGGCAATGTCCTCAAGAGACCCCAAAGCCCACCTGGGCCACCATGGGTTCATAATGGCCCAATCTGCTTCTCCCAATGGATTTCATGGACATTTGTAGTCCTTGACTGACCCCCACTGGGTACTGGGAGGCACAGGGGGCTACTGGGACCATGTTGGGAGCCAACTGAAGATACACTGGGAGCAAATGGAAGATGCTGGAACCATGTTGGGGGTACTGGCCCCACAACTGGGGCAACTAGGATCATACAGGAGGGGACAACTGGAACCATGCTGGGTTCGTACTGGGAGTGTCTGGAACCACACTGGGGGCAACTGGTATCATACTGGGAGTGACTGGGGTCATAGTGGGATCATTCTAGTAAGGATAGGAATTGACACAGTCCCACATTGGGGGTGTGACAGGGATTATACTGGGAGTCGTTGTGATCATACTAGACTCACACTGGAAGTGACTGGGAAGCACTAGAATCATATTGCAGGGTACTGGACTCATACTGGGATCATTCTGGGAGTAACTGGAACCATGCAGATGACCAAGAGCAACGGGAACCGCATGGGAGTGACTGGGATCACACTGGAACGATTACAGAGCCTATACTGGGACTGCACTGTGACGATAACTGAGACTACCGTGGGAGCATCAAGGCGCGGGTTCAAGCAGATTTATGCTAATGAGCCCTCAGCAGGCGCAGCACCATTGAGTAGCGGAGTACGGCGGCGCAGAGCGATCGCGCGCCCTGATTGGCACGTGGAGGGAAGTGAGTGAGGGGCGGGGGACTCCCCTTACAGACACCCCCTGTGGGCCTCCCACATCGAGCCCCCTTTCAGGCCCCCCTCCAGAGCGCTCCTATGGCCCCCCCCCCATTGTCGTCCTCCGCCCCCAGCCTGTGCCCCAAATACCCCTATATGCTTCCATCACCTACAGTCACCCCACAATCCCTCTCCCCTATAGCCCCCTACTGCGGGTAAACCAGGACTCCTGAGCAACTAACCAATATGATCGAGCAGAAGCCATTTATTGTTTACATTACACATGCTTTTATAGATTCTACAAACTATTAAGATCACACTTCTTGATTGGTGCCGTTGTCTTATTCCGTTGTTCTCTGCCTCCATTTCTCAGTGTCTGTGATTGGTTACCGTGCAGGTCTTCTACAGTCCTCTGCTATCCAGTTCTTGCAAGCCTGGTGTGCCCTTTCTCAGCTTCTTTGTTCTTATTTCAGCACAGTTTATGTCTTAGTATCCTTGATGAATTCCACAGTGCCCCGAGAAAATTCTGATATGAACAGTTACAAGCGGTATGGCTGGAGCACACTGAGGCCTAAGTTGTTCAGATACATTGCTACAGCCTCCTCCCTATACCCTGTTCCTCATAAACCCCCATAATCTCTGTCCCCTATAACTCCCCTATATTGGCCATCACTGTAGCTCCCTATGGATCCCTCATATCCGCAATGTCCCCCCAGACCTTACAGATCCCTTATACCCCCCACAGCTTACCCCTGTCCCCCCCGGCCCCTATAGCCCCCCATAGCCCCACAGATCCCCATCCAATGCCTCCCCAGGGCACCGCCCAGGTCAGCAGGCATTGCAGGAGATCTGCAGGTACCAGAGCAGGTCCCTGCTGCTGCACCCCGGCCCCTTCGCCCACCTGGTGAGAAGCCCCCACATCCCAAAATGAACACTCCTGCACCCTAAAATCCTCAGACACCCCAAGTTCCCCCATGGAACCTCCCCAGCACCCCCGATGGACTCCCAAACTCCCCTGCAACAACACAGATCATCTCAGATACCCATAAAATCTACTTTGGGACCCCCAAACCCCTCCAGGATCCCCCCAGTTTCATCCCAGAACCTCCAACATTTGTCTGGGGTCTTCCAAACCACTCTGGGTCCCCTTTCTGTCCACTTTCCTGGGATCCCCAAATCCATCCCAGGACACCCCAGATCAACCCTCTCAGACCCTGCAACCTCCCCCAGAGCCTTCAAATCCACCCTGGGACCCTTCAGCTCCCCATAGGACTCTCCCAAATACCCACTGGAACCCTTCAAACGATCCCTAGGACCCCTTAAAATCCAACCTCAAATCCACCCTGGGCCCCCTGAAATCCAACCTGGAACCCTCCAACCTCCCCTTAGACCCCATCCCAAAAACCATTGGGACCCTCCAACCCCCTACAGACCCACCAAGTTACCCCCCAGAACCCCAGATCACCCCCTGGGACTCCTCAGGACCACCACCTTCCTCCCTGTCCTTGTGACATGGTGGGCCTGTCCTCCCCCAACATCCTTGCATATCCCCCAAAGTCCTTCTGTGGTTCCAGACATCCTTGTGTGCTGCCACCTTCAGAGGCTGCATGGATTGGGTGTTCCCTGTGCCCCTCCTGCTGTGCTGGCACTGTCCCCCCTGTCCCATCAGGGTGTCCCCAGGGGAGTGTCCCCATGTTCCCATGGCCAAGGGTGTTCCCAAAATGTTTCCAGAGTGGTGCTTCCCCCCTGCCTCCCACCTGGGAGATCCCAGGGTGTCCCCATCATGGTGTTCCCACATCTCCGCTCCCCAGTGTATCTCCAGGTGTGGTGGTGTTGTGAAGGTATCCAGGACGAGGTGAGAGATGAGAATTTGACTTCAAGTTCTCAGAAGGCTGATTTATCATTTTATGGTATTATATTAAAAGAAAATGATATACTAAAACTATATTAAACTATAGAGAATGGATACAGAAAGAACGCTGGAAAAGAATGAATAATAAAAACCCATGACTGACCAAAGTCCCCCTACAGCTGGACTGGGATTGGTCATTGATTAAAAACAACTCACATGGCACCAATCAAAGATGCACCTGTTGGTAAGCAACCTCCAGACCACATTCCAAGCAATCAGATAATTATTGTTTACATTTCTTTTCTGAGCCTTCTCAGCTTCTCAGGAGAAAAATCCTAGCGAAGGGATTTTTCAGAAAATATCATGGTGACACCCAGGTGTTCCTGTCCCCAGTGTTCCTCTCCCTGGGGTGCCCCCAAAGCGTCTCCAGGATGACAACAAGGGTGTCTCCAGATCCCTGGGATGTCCCCAGGGCAGTGTCTCCACGCCTCCAGGGTGTCGCCATGGTGGTGGCCCCAGCTCTGGATGTCCCCAATGCCCCCATATCCCCTCCATGTTGTCCCAATGTCCCCGCACTCCCTGTGACCCCGCTGCCCCCATGTGCTCCCCTCCCTGTGCCGTCCCTGCTGCAGGTGCGGGAGATCTGCCTGCTCTTCACCCGCGGGGTCGATTACCGCTGGCAGAGCATGGCCTTGCTGGCGCTGCAGGAGGTGGGCTCGGGGGGCCCAGGCGTGGTGGAGGGAGGTCACAGAGGGGCTGGAGGGGTCCTATGGGTCCTGCAGGGGTATCCAGGGACTTAGGGGGGTGGGGAAGGGGCTGAAGGGTGGTGAGAAGGTTTCCAGGTTCTGTGGATGCTGCAGAGGGTGTCTGTGGGTGCTGGGGGTGTGTCTGGGGGGCCGGGGAGGTCCAGGAAGATCTCTTTGAGTGCTTGGATGAGGCTGAGAGGTTTGTTGGGTGTGTGTGATGGGAGCTGAGGGGCAGTCTAGCAGGGTGTCTATTGGCTGGGGTGGGTCTATGAGTTCTGGGACAGGGTTCTATGGATGTTGACAGGGTCTCTGGGAGACCTCTGGGTGCTGCGGGGGGGTCTCTTATCCCCCGGGTCTGTCAGGGATTTGGAATGGGTCACTGGGTGTTGGTGCCTCCTCACACATTTACAGGCACAGGGTGTTTTGGTTCCTCCCAGTCGCCCCTGGGGTAGGTTTGGAGAAACCTTGCCCTCTGGGTGTGTGTTCTGGGGGGGTCTCTGCTGTGACAATGTTCACAGGGGTTTTCAGGTGAGGGAAGAGACGAGAATGTTGACTTCATGTTCAGAAGACTTATTGTTTTATTATATATATATAACATTAAAACTATACTAAAAGGAATAGAAGAAAAAGGTTTCATCTCAGAAGGCTAGCTAAGAATAGAAAAGAAAGAATGATAACAAAGGCAGCTGCATCAGACTCTCTGTCCGAGTCAGCTCTGCTGTGATTGGCCATTAATTACAAACAGGCAGATGAGACCAACCACAGATGGACCTGTTGCATTCCACAGCAGCAGATAACCATTGTTTAAATTTTGTTCCTGAAGCCTCTCAGCTTCTCAGGAAGAAAAAATACCAAGAAAAGGGTTTTCACAAAAAGATGTCTGCAACACTCTGCCCCTGGGGGGAGCTGTGGGGGTTGGGGCATGCTGGGGGGCTTTGGGGACCCCCCCCCTCCAGCTCAGGCTCAGGTTTTGGTACACAGGCAGCAGAGGCCTTCATGGTGCGGCTGCTGGAAGATGCCTACATGTGCTCGCTGCACGCCCACCGAGTCACCCTGTTCCCCAAGGATCTGCAGCTGGCCTGGCGCCTGCGGGGACCCGAGGGAGGGCATCTGAATGGGGACCCCCCAGAGCCCCTGCACAGACTCAACCACCCAGGCTCCTGTACCAAGACCCCCACCCTGGGGCTCTCTCTTGACAATCTCACACCCCTAGTCTTACTGGGACCTCCTATGAGACCATCATGCTGAGACCCTCACCATGGGGTCACCCAAGCTGGGGCCACATCCTGACATAATCTGATTTGGGATCCACCTCCCCAAGAACCCCCATGTGGGCTCACCCCATAGACTCCCCCCTATTGGACCCCAACCTCAGGATCCTCAACAACCCCTTCAGGGACCCAGCTCAGGGTGGAGGTCCCCTTCTTTAGTCCAGCACCCTCAGATTATTGAGGACTCCTACCCATGATCCCCCTGGAACTCCCCTCACCAGAATGCCGATCCCAGGGAAACCTACCCAGGACCTCCACCCTAGTGGAGACCCTCCCAATTTTGCTGCACCCCAATAAATCAATAAATGTTTGTGACCCTTAGGTGCTGTTGCTGGGGAGGGTGGAGGGGATTTGGGGGTGAGGCACCCTAGGGGGGAACTCTGGAGGGGAGGAGAACCCACACAGAGGGGGGGCTCTGAGAGTATTTTAGGTGAGGGCACCTGGGATGGGGGCCAGGAAGGTCTTGGGACCTAAGGGGTTCCATGTATAGTGGTGATGGGGGGTTGTCTAAGGGGTGGCACTTAAGGGATTTGCTTTTTGAATGGAGGTCAGGGCTTTGGGGGTGGTGCTTAGCGGTGGTTTGAACGTGGGTAAGGTTGCCTGTGGGGAGCAGGGCTTAGTACCCCCGTGAGGGTGGGGCTCTGGAGGTCTCCCTTCCATGGGTGGGGCTCTGGGGGTGGGGCTTCAACGGGGTCCTCTCTATGGGGAGTGGGCTTGGGGGGGCACACCTGGAGGGGGCGGAGCTGCAGGGGTTCTGGGCGCTCCCAGACTGCTGTTCCCCCTGCTGCCGCCCGGGGCG
>NW_005054818.1:13441-19133 GCF_000277835.1 Geospiza fortis
AACCCAAACCCTGCCCTGGGACCCCAACCTCCCCCGTCCTCATGCCTTGGAGACCCCTCCTGAGCCTCAGAACCCAAAACCTACCCTGGGACTCCAAATCCCCTCAAACCTGCCCATCCCTCCCATCCTTGGGGTACCCTCTGAGCCCCCCAAACCTCAGGGACCACAAATATCCCCTCTAAAATCCCAGCCCAGCCCCCACCCACCTGGTTTGGGCTACCTCCAGTTCTGGGGTCCTCTCAACCCTCTTTTTTACCCAGACAAGCTGGTGCTGAGCTTGGTGGGGAATATTTTTGTAACTGAACTTCCAAAGAAAGTTGACAAATTGTGGACAGGACAGAACATTGCTTTGACTAAAGCCCACTCTCTAACAATCCTATAAGCAGCAACACATCTGATGATGAGGAAATCACATTACAACCCTGTGAGAAATAGCTACTCACTTTTCATAGTTTAGGAAGGTTTATTAAACCTTATCAAAAATACAACAGAAGACTGAATAAAGAAAAAAGGTTACGGCACTGGGAGCAAAAGATTTCCCCCGCCATGTGCTCAGCCCTCTCACAATGGAGGTTTTCCCTTTTTTAACCCTTTAACCCCTCCCAAAGTTCTGTCCATCAACCCCTTCTTCGCTGTCAAGTGGTGAAGATCTCTTCCTCAAATCCTGATTGGAAGTCAGATGTCTCCATAGCGACAAGCTTCCCCTCCCAGATGCCCCAACTCCATCTGTCCCTTGATAACCATGTGAGGCGGTACAACATAACTATAAATCTATAAAACTTTTCTTAACCTATATACATGATATTTTTCTATTAATTGTGAGACTCAATCATTCCATTACTCATCTATCACAAACCCCAAATTCAAGATGAAACCTTCTGTGGTAGTCAGGGTCTGCACACTCTTACTAAAACAGTGTGGTACACAGCAACCAAGATAGCAAAGTTCCAGGAAAAGTATAGGAGACTTATGTACTTATTGGAAACTGGATATGTTTGGAGAGTGCCTCTCGCAAGGGGTGATTGAATCATTTGTCTGAGGCAGAGACCCAGTATTTTTAATGGTGGGTGACCAGAAAAAATATCTCAGAGTGCCACCTATTGAGCAGGAGGTTGGATCCATTAGAGAGGAGTGATTGGCTTAGGATCAAGACCCCAAGCATAGATCATGGGACAGAGAGTGTACAGAAGGCACCGTTTTTGCAACTGATGAATGACAGATGTTCCAGGACAGCCTTCACCCGCACCAGTGGTTATCCAAGTATGTGGCTCCCATGGTCCGAGTTTTGCTGGACATGATAAAACACTGCGGCAGAATTTCAGGATCACTTGAAGCAAGTGTTAATCCCACAGAGAGAAAGACAAGGGAAAAGATCCTTAACGTGGGGAGAGAGATCTTCAGGGCTAATTAGCTATGGCAGAAGGATGGGTTTCACTTAACAATTAGTAAACAGAACAACAATCAGGAGATTGGAATAGCAGCAAGGAAGTGGACTGCCCAAAAGGGAGCAGCGGGGTCCCAGTGCATGATGCAATGCAGTTTGAGTGAAAGGCTCGCAGAAAGGAATTTCTTGAGAAGTGATAAATTATCCACTGCTGTTCTGGAGAATGTAGTGCCTGGAATGGAGTGCCTGGGGAAAAGGAAAGTTACACTCCCTTGCCATAAGCAGGATAAAGATGTTGATGTGGGAGTTGGAACTCTTGAGAGACCTATAATTACTATGGCACCACAGGCTAAAGTTAATTGGAGTCTTAGAAACAACTTTCGCCATCCTCAGTGAGTTGGGGCTGGCAGCTGCAAACATTTAAGGAGGCTCACCAAAAATAAGACTTAAACAGAAAATGAGGTATCAAAGTGGTGACTGGCTTCTGAGATGGAGACAGGAGAAAAACTGAGAATACAAGTGGATAAACTTATGACTGAGAAAGACCATCTTAAGACCCTACTTGCTTCAGCAGAGTGTAAGGAAAGATAATTATTTGAGAATTTGAATAGGGAAGATTATAGAAGAGAGAAACAAGACCTGAGAGAGGAAACCTGATTTATCCCTGTAACTGAGAAATGAACAGTTGCAGAAACAGTTCCAGGAAGCAAAGGAGAAAAGATGAAAACTGAAAGAAACAGCAAAGGTGATGCTTAAGCAAGCTACCAATTCACCCTGTATTGTGCAAGAGCCATTCAGGTGGGTGATTTACAAAAGCATTCCAGGCACAAGCCAAGTGAGACTGCAATGCAACAATGGAACCCTATCAATACATACATACTAATGACCCATACATTCAGATTCCAGTTGGTTCTTGTCAACGACTACTTACATTTGTAATAGATACAGGAGCACAACATTCAGTACTAATGAAGCAGGATGCCAAGAAGCTGGATGCATGACCCAGACACCAAGAGTTAAAATCACTTTAGTAAATGGAGCGCATGTTATCTGTCTAGCTGCTAAGGTCAATTTATGGGTCCTGGATGAGAAGTGGATATTGACTACTTGCTTTACAATCAAAGACCACAATGACAATATTTAGGGTTTTGATGTTCTGAATGATCAAATCTGTTGTCTGTCTGACGGCACTGAGTCAATGTTAATGTTTGAACATTAGCCCAAACCCTAAAAGGAACAATATAAGCACCCGAGTGCTTGGGCATTGATGGGGGGGTGACAGATTAAGAGAAAAAAGGTACTATCACTCAGTCACACTCCTATTTCTCCTGTCTGAGATAGTGGCCAGTGATCATTTTAACACACTCCAGCCTCATAGAACTTGCCAGTGTTTAGCCAATGTTTGCTGTTGGCATTGCCCTTATGTCACAGATCACAGAATATTCTGAGTTGAAAGGACCCACAAAGATCATCAAGTCCAGCTGTTAAGTGAATGGGCCATACACAGATTGAACCAACAACTGTGGTGTTATGAGCACCATGCTCAGACCAACTGAGCCAGTCTTAGGGTCTGGCTCATGAAAGAGCTGCACAGAGAGTTGTGGCTTATGATTTATTACAGGCAGTTGAATGCCAGTACAACATCTACAATCGCTGCTGTACTAAACTTTGCGGAACTGATTGCTCAACTTAGGAGAGCACACTACCCATGGAGGACAACTCAAATTGCAGGAGACTCCCCCTGAAAACACGGGAAGCAGCAACAGCATTGGGCAAGTACTTCATAAAGTAGAAGTTGAGATTCCTCCTGAAGAATGTCAAGGCCTAACACCATGAAAGACCAAAGAAATATTCAATATTCAATTCAACCGCATTTAAAGAGATGAAGAGAGAGATTCTGAGTGGGAAAAAGAAATTTTGTCATTAGTCCGAATGATTAAACAACTTGAGCCACTAAGGGGTAACCTGTTCAGGCTGATGCTACTGAGACGTGTACTGTTTTTTCTACCCAGGAATGATATCAGTAATGATTCCAGCACACCCCCCCTGAGGATCAAGTTAACCATTGAAGGACAGCTTATCCTTACTGCAGGAGCAATCACTGCCAGCAGGAAGCAAATTTGGTTCACACATTAACAAGTTTAACCCACAGGGTAGAGTTATTTCTTTTATTTAAGCTAATAAATATGGTAACTTAGTACATGCATTCTATATCACGCATGCTTTTCAGTTGTAAGTGCAATTAATTGAATATGACCAGGGATTTTACCCATTACCCAAATTAGATAACACTTCCAATATTATGTCCAAGGTTTGCTCCCACCAAAAATGTGCCATGACAGAGAGGTCTTGGCTGGCCTTTACCTCCCCTGTGCAGCCTCTCATCAGCACCACAAACACTGGGGCTACATGCTTTCCTTTCTATAGAAAAGAACTCTCATTCTCATCCAGAAGCCCATCATTCAAATGTGAATACCATCTCCGATATTATATATGCCCAAACATGACTCTCATATAAAAGCTGCCAGATCAGAAAGCTGTTGCCAATCTTTACCCCCCTAGGGTAGCCTGTAATCAGCACCTAAACCACTGGGGCTACACACTTTCCTTCCCATGGTAAAGCACTTTCATTTTATTTCAGGAGCTCTGTCCATTGGAGTTAAAGGCCAGCAAGACCTGTCAGTCCACATTTTGTGTGGGAGCAATCCTTGGATGTTTTCAGTACTGGAGGTGGTATCCAAATTTCAGTGGTGAGCTCCTTAAAGATGACTGAAGCACTTTTACAGGGGAAGGAAAACACCTAGACCCAGGGTTCAAAGAGCAGATTACATGCTGCCCCGGGGGAGGTAGAATCCAGCAACAATTTTCTGACCTGACACATACTGTGTGGGAGCAATCCTTGGATATATTTAATATTGGAAAGCTGTCTCCAAAGTAAGGTGGTGGACTCCTGAAGAGGAATAAAGTGATTTTCCATGGGGAGGAAAGGACATAACCCACTGTTCTTGTGCAGATATGCTTCCCAGGGGAGGTAAAGGCCACAAAGACATTTCTGTCCTGGATCATTTTGTGTTAGATAATCACTGGAAGTATTCAGTATTGGAGTGTTGCTCCAAATGCTGCAACTGTGCTCCTGAACATGAATGACAGTACCTTCCCTTGGGAAGGCAAACACATAATCCTGCTGGTGGTGTTCAGATGACTGCAAAGTGAAGGTAAAAGCAACAGCTTTCTGTCCTTACATTTTTTTGTGTGGGAGCAATCCTTAGACATTCAATATTGGAGCTTGAATCCAAATGTCAGAACCCGAGCCCTGAAAGTGAATGACAGTACTTTTCCTAGAAAAGTGAAACTCCCAGTCCTAATGCTGGTGCTACAGATAATCATCTGCCTGGTAGAGAGACATGCCAGCAAGACCTTGCTGTTCTGGAGCCTTTGTTTGGGAGCAATCCTTAGACATACTCAACATTGCAGGTGATTTACAAAATTGTGTGTTTGACTCCTGAAATGGAATGAGAGTGCTTTTACATGGGAAGGAAAGCAGCTAATCACAGATTATAAAGTGGAGAGGGGAGGAAAATGCCAGCAGGACTTTTCTGCCCTAGTCTGTTTGGTGTGAGAGCAATGTCTAGAGCTGAGATGTATTCAATACTGGAACTCAGCTCCAAATGCTGCAACTAGGTTCTTCAATGTGAATGGCAGTACCTATTCTTGTGAAGGGAAACACCATGTCCGACTGGTGGTGCTGCAGATGATCATCTGCCAGGTGGAGATGAAGGCCAGCAAAATGTTTTCATCCTAAAACACTGTGACTAGTGATTTAGTCACAGTGTTTAGTCACAAGAAAAAACAGTGTCATTCCCTTTCAGGAACACATATAAGGAATTTGAAAACCACCTCTACTAATAAGTATGTCCGACGATTTCTCCAACAGAATAGGTGCCTGGAGAGATAGGTCTTGCTTGCCTTTTCGTTTCCTGGGCCAACAATCATATGCAGCACCAACAGTAGGACTAGGGGTTTCTCCTCCCAAGGAAACGTGCTTTCATTCACTTTCAGAGCCCAACTTCCTAAATTTGGTGCCAAGCTCAAAATTTGGATCCATTCAAGGACTGCTCCCACACAAAATATTCCAGGACAGAAAGGTCTTTACCTTGCCTGGGCAACGTCTCATCTGCCCCTGAAACACTGGCTACCGGAGGCATCACTGAGCCAGAAATAACTCACCCTTGTGTGGCCAGTCCAGACCCCCCTGAGACACTTTAATCCTGGCAGCCCCATCCCCCTGTCCATTGTTGTGACGCTCTT
>NW_005054818.1:19168-24988 GCF_000277835.1 Geospiza fortis
ACTTTCACAACCAGCTTATCCATTGGGCAGTGACATCTTGCCCCGGTCCAGCAGCCCAGCTGGGTTTACCTTGTGTTGCCAATTGCCCTTTTTCCATTGTTCCAGCCGCTCCACTGAGCATTTGCCACGATCCATGAGTCAGTGCAGAGTGTTGGCCACGTCTCTCATTCAGCCATATCCAAAGCCAGCTAGATGGCTTTAAGCTTTATGCTCTGTAACCTGACTGGATCCACCTTGTCCGTCAGTGACTTCCACAAGCTGTCATGTAGGACTCCATACAGCAGCTTTCCCTTTTTGATGCATCCCTACAATATGGCAGGAACCATCAGTAAAGAAAGAGTGACGCTTTTCATTTTCTGGTAGTCAAGGCCTCCATAGCATGTGCCACCTTCACCTCTTCCCCTTCTGATGATAATATGAAATCTTTGCCTCAGGGCCAGTTCGTAATGACTTCCAAGATGCCTTTCCCTTGGAACATCCAGCCCAGCACTGGCAGTCGGGTGCCAGTGGAAGCTGTGCTTTGATGCCAATCACTTCTGAAACAGATGGAACCTCCTCATAAGCTGCCAGTACCTGCAGTGTGGTGTAAGGGTATAGCTGGCTTCAGATCCTTTGTATCCCAGACTCAAGAACCATAGGGTAGTCCTCAAACTTCCCCAGGTTCCTTCTGCCAGAGGCTCCAGGGTGGACCATTATCCCTGGCTGCAGTGTGGAGCATGTTTTCCACACCTTGTCCTGTCCTGACTGGTTCAACAGCTACTGTAGGAACAATCACCTCTTTAATTTGTTCAAAAGCATGTTGCTGCTATTTTGTTGACCACATCCACTGGAAACTGACAATGTCCATATTGCTATTTTACTTTTAAAAACTGAATTTCAAGGTCCCTTGACTTTACTCTGTTTTATGGCAAAACCAGCCATCAGGAGGATCTGGATTATCTCCTCCCCCTTCTCAAAAGCTTCCTCTGCTGTGGCACCACTTTGCTGCGTTCGACTCCAGCTCATACTGAAGTTCCAACATGTCCAGCATGGCAGCACTCAGTGATGGTGTGACTTCATTCAGGCCATGACAGTCCACTGTCAGTGTCCACTCTCCACAGGACTCAGGCAGGGGTCATGTGGGGCTACTGAGGGGTGAGCGTGTCTTGCTGAGCACGCCCAGCTCTCCAGTTCACGGATCAGTTCATGGATGGGGTCCTGAAGTCCCAGTTGGTGCCATGTTGCCAATGGGACACTGTTGTGCTGGTCATCAGTACCTGCTGTTCTTCAACCCTCAGTAGTCCCACAGCAGAAGGGTCCTCTGAAAGACCAAGCAAGGGATTCAGCTGTCTTAATTTCTTCTGTCTCCACAGCAGCTCTCCCAAAGCCCAATGGTGTCCTTCTGGGTCCTTGAAATACCTCTCCTGAGGTGATCTGTGCCAAGGATACACAGAGCCTCTAGGCCAGCAACAATGGCGTTTCTCTGACACTCATGCCCAGTCAGGAGCACTTCAGCTTGCAGTACAGTCCCTGTTGGGATCCCCCTGTCATCCCAGAAACAGAGATGGATTCTGCCCCTGCATGATGGCATCAGGGTGCATTGTGCACCCATGTCAACTAAAGCCTCGTGCTCCTGTGGCTCTGCTGTGCCAGGCTATGGATCCACACAGTCCAACTGACCCCACTGTCCTTTTCCCACACCTGGCTGGAGCCAGGGCCTCTCTAGCTCTGATCATGGTACTTGTTGCTCACTTCTTGTAAATATGACCTGGAGGTCCCTTCCAGAGGGTCAGAAGTAACATTGGGCACATGGGTCTCACCTGAACCTTACAATTATAAAGCACCTTATGGTGGTCAAAGAACTGCCCCTGCATCCCAAAATACCCCCCAAATACCCACAAACCCTCTCTAAACTGCACAAATACAAGTGGGTGTAGGGGCGTCACTTGGGCCTTGTAGGTGAGCAGGGTGATGTGGGCGATCCTGTATAGGGTCATGTACATGGAGAGCTGGATGGAGCTCTCCAGTCTGATGTGGCCCCTGAAAGCACCAACCCTGTGGGTGCCCCATAGAGAACCCCAAAACTACTCCACCCTCCCCCCCAAATGCTCTATAGGAACCCCTGACTGTCCCATAGTGACCCACAGCTGCCCCTGTGCCCCCCAGCCACCTCCCCATACCCTCCGTAGTACCTGTGATGGAAAAGCACTTGCCCAGCAGGATGAGCATGAGGAAAATGAGGAAGCTGATGGGGTGGGGGGAGCAGCTGGCATGGGGATATGGGGAGGGCTGGGTACCCCCCTTCATCACACCCCCCACAGGAGGGTCTGTGCACCCCCACACCTCCTGTACTCCCCCAAGCCCCTCATTACCTCCCATGACTTCAAAGTCCCCTTGTGCTCCCCCATATCCCCTATACTTTGCTGTGAAAGCCCGCCCAAACGCACCCAGAACCCGCAGCCCTATCAAATCTCAATATGCCCCTTGGACCTCGACACTTCCCAGTCTCTGAAGATCCCCCAAATCCCCATATAACTTCCCCAGACCCCAATTTTCTCCAGTCCTCACAGCTGCTGCCGGCTCCCACAAACCTGCCCAGAGCCCCCCAGCTCCCCCTTCACACTCCATGCTGGCAGCCACCATGAACAACTTGCAGGTGGTGTGGAGCAGCTGCCATCCTGAGACCAGGTCTGGGGGGACTGGCGGGGTGAGCACCGGATCTCTCAAAACACTGCCTCCCCCCAGGCCCCCTTGAAGCTCAGATTTTCCCCCCAGCTGCTCACTGATGAATAACATGAGGGTGACGATGAAGACGAGGAGGAAGGTGATGTCTGTTTCCAGGATGCCTGGAGAAGGTGGGGAGAGGGCTGAAAAGAGGTTCACCCCATGAAACCCCCAATACCCACCAGGCTATCCACAGATGCTCCCTGCATTGCAGCCCCACCATCATTCCCCTTTGTACCCCAACCCCTTCAGCTTCCTCAGATCTCAATAACCTCCAATATATTGGTGCCATGATGTAGTTGAGGTATTAGAACATGGGTTGGACTTGATGATCTTAAAGGTCTCTTCCAACATAGAAATTCTGTGATTCTGTGATTCTGTGATATTCCCCATACTGATGCACTCCAATCCTTCCAACCCCCCAAACGCCTAAACAATCCTCCAGGCCCTCATATACTTCCCCATCCCCAATCCCTGAAGCCCCCCAGACCACCATAACTCCCTATACAGCCACAGACCCTGATATACACCAATCCCTTCAGCCCCTCCAGACCCTCTAGACCCCAATAAGCCTCCTCAGACCCCCATACCCCCATATACCCCCCGATCTCGATGCACGCCAGTCCCCCTCGCAATGTCTTTCCCCTGGTCACAGCAGCACTGAACTCATCAGCTGAGAGGTGCTGTGTCCAGAAGGAATCCCCTTTGGTCAGCACCATCTCGTACTCCAGCTCCAGCCCATCAGCCTGAGGGGAAGATGGGGGATACTCACCCCACATTTGCTGAGGGTTATGCATCACCAGCTGCGGCCACTGCACAGCACAGTCCCTGCAGCCCCCCCACCACACCCCCATAATTCCCCCATGCCCCCCAGTCCCTGCAGTACCCAAATCCCCCGAGCCGGCTTATAATCCTCCGGACCCAAATATGCCCCCTCATCCTGATGGACCCCCACTCTCCAGTCCCCCACACTCCCGACAGGGCCCGCCCCGATGCTTCGCGGACCACGCCCCAAAGCCAGGCCATGCCCCCAAGCCAGGCCACGCCCCCTGCACAGCACCTGGACGGCGCCTCTGTCCCAGGTTGTACTGGGCAGTACAAGCCAGTACAGCGCCGTACGGCCCAGCAGCACCCCGTACACTCCAGTGTAACTCAGCACAACCCATCTCAGCTCAGTATAGACCAACACAGTCCAGTACAGCCCCAGTATAAGAGAGTATAACCCAGTACAGCCCAGTGTTTCCCCCGAAGGAACCAAAACCAGGTGGTTCAGTCTGAGGAAGGGGAAGAGGAACAAAGAGCAGCACGTGGCAGCAGGGGGACGGCACGGCGCGGGGGTGGGGGAGAGGGAAGGGAAGAGGCTTGGGTGTCCGGAAGGGAAGAGGCTTGGATGTCCCAGGGATCCCCCCCAGACTCCGGGAGCCTGCCAGGGGGGCGACCCAGCTGTGTGACCTTGTACCCCTGCCAGCCCCCCGGGGACCTTTAAATCCGTCCAGGCAGGGGCCTCCCCCACCCACGTCACAGGGAGGTGGGTGGGGCAGTGGTGACAAAAAGTGATACCCCAAACTTCCCGTTTCTAACCCCAAAATCACCCAAAGCAGAGGCAGTGGCACGGTGGGAACTTGATGGGGAGCAAGGGGTCCCCAAAATCCCTCGGGACTGGGGGGCAAGGGGTCCTTGGGGTGTGTGGAGGTTCTTTGGCCCTGGGGGAGGCCCCTGGGCTGTGATGGGGGTCCCTGGGGTGTGTCTGCCTGGGCTATGGATGGAGGGGGTCTCTGGGCTCTGAAGGGAATCCCTGGAGTGTATGTGTGAGTCCCTGGGGTGTGGACAAGGAGTCCTTGCACGCAGAGTGGGGATCCTGGTGTTCTGGTGGGGTGTGGATGAGGGTTCTCTGGGCCCTGAGTAGGGTCTTTGGGATGGTGGTGAGGTCCCTGGGTTGCGAGGGGGATCCCTAGGGTGGTGGGGATCCCTGAGCCCCAGGTGTAGTCCCTGGGCCTTGAAGGGGGTCTCTATGGTACCAAGCACATGCCTCAACCTCCTCTCTCTCTCTCCTACTGCATCCAGGATCTCCCCAGGGTGAGTCAGGATGTGCACTCCACCGCTGGTGACACTGGTGACACTGGTGATGGTGCCTGCAGGGGTCTTTCCCTACAATTGCATCCAGGCACCATGGGACCCTGGGCTGTTCCGCTGCATCCAGCGCTTCCTGAGCACCGTGAGGGCTGCAGTGGGCGACCTCCCCTCCACTGCCACATCCCTCAACCTCTCTGTCAACATCTTGCGCCAGGTGCCCCCCAGTGCCTTTGCCCACCTGCCGCAGCTCTACACCCTTGATCTGACCCACAACCAGCTGGAACTCCTGGCCCCAGGGGCTTTCTCAGGGCTGTCAGCACTGGCTCACCTAGACCTGGCCCACAACAACATCTCAGTGCTGGCCACAGGTGTGTTCACCGGGCTGGGCAACCTGAGCACACTGCGGCTGGACCACAATCCGCTACAGAAGGTGGCCCCGAGGGCTTTCCAGCCGCTGCCTGCCCCCAGCAGGCTCTGGCTGCGGGGTGGCCGGCTCAGCGCACTGGAGCCTGTGGCCATGGCTGTGGGGAATCTGACACACCTAGACGTGCTCGACCTGTGTGACAACATGCTGTCAACACTGGGCCCGGGGCTGCCGCCCACACTGAGGGTCCTGTACCTCTGCAACAACTCCCTGGGAGCTCTTTCAGGGGCCACTCCTGAGGTGATACCCCCAGGGCTGCGTGTGCTCGACCTGTCCTACAACAACATCTCGGACCCTGCCCTGCTCTCTCACCTGTGCCTGAACAACCTGACACACCTGCACCTGGCTGGGAACCTGCTGGACGTAGTGCAGCTGCTGCGCGTGGCTGGAATCTCCCCACGTCAGGTGGATGTGTCAGGGCTACAGGTGAACACAAGTGGCCTAGAATACCTGTGCAAGCAGCTTAGAGGACAGAGGCTGCAGAAGCTGCAGCTGCAGCGCATGAACATTACATCAATGCCCAACAGGGCTCTGGCCAAGTGTCCAGTGCTGGGTGCCCTGGATGTGTCTGGCAATCGGCTGCGGGATTTGGGCTGCATAGGGTGGCTGCCGGAACCAAA
>NW_005054818.1:25125-39539 GCF_000277835.1 Geospiza fortis
GCCCCACCCCTGCGGCAGCTGCGGCTGGATGTGAATGGGCTGGCACGGCTGCACCGCGCAGCACTGCGTGGACTCCGCAACCTGAGGCACCTGCGCCTTGACAACAACCTGCTCACTGACCTCCTGCCTGGCTCCTTTGCTGATCTGCACCAGCTGGAAGACCTCAACCTGCGCAACAACCGTGTGGCCGTGCTCTTCCCTGGCACCTTCAAGGGACTTGACCGTCTGCAGACCCTTGACCTGGGCGGGAACAAGCTGCGGCACTTGGCAGCCAAGGCATTCCAGGGCCTCCCGCGGCTTTGCCGGCTTTACCTGGACCGCAACCGGCTGCTGGAGGTGAGGGTGGCTGCATCCCAGCCGGTGCAGGTGACACTGGGCGTGCTGGACCTGCGTGCCAATGCGCTGCGCTACCTGAGCCGACACCTGCGGCAGCTGCCACCTTTCCGCTACCTGCGTAATCTCTATGACCTGAAGCTGCAGGCGCAGCAGCCATATGGGATGCGTGTGGTCCCACAACGCTTCTTCCAGGGCCTCAGTGCCTTGCGCTCACTCTACCTGTCACAGAACTCACTCTCAGCCATCCCTGCTGATGCCTTCGATGACCTGGCACAGCTGCGGTACCTGACGCTGGCTGACAGCAGCAACGGGATGGGCCACCTGCCTGCCGGCATCTTCAAGAACCTGAGCCAACTGCGCAGCCTGAACCTGGAGAGCGCAGGACTGCGCAGCCTTGGCCCTGAGGTCTTTGGCAACCTGACACGACTGAAGGAGCTGCGCCTGGCCAAGAACGAGCTGCGTACATTGGATGTGACTCTGGCCACCCACCTCCCTGCCCTGCGCTATCTGGACCTGCGCAAGTGCCCACTGAGTTGCAGCTGTGCCAATGCCTGGCTGCCTGCCTGGCTGGCACGTGGGCCGGTGCAGGTGGTCTATCTGTATAACTACACATGTGGTGAGGTGGGTGGGGCCTCCACATACCTGCACTGCTTTGACACGTTTGTGTGCTACCTGGACATGGGGCGGTACCTGTTTGCAGGGACAGCACCGGCTGTGCTGCTGCTGCTGGTGCTGCCACTGCTGCACCACCGTGGGTACTGGCGGTTGCGCTACCAGCTGTTCCTACTGCGTGCCTGGGCACGTGGGCACTGGCGGCGGGAGCAACGGCGCTACACATACGACACCTTTGTGTCCTACAACTCCGGGGATGAGCGGTGGGTGCTGGAGGAGTTGGTGCCTGAGCTGGAGCGTGGAGCCTTGCGGCTCTGCCTGCACCACCGTGACTTTCGCCCCGGCCGCGCCATAGTGGACAACATCGTGGACGCTGTGTACAACAGCCGGCACACGGTGTGTGTGGTGAGCCGCGGGTACCTGCGCAGCGAGTGGTGTTCACTGGAGATCCAGATGGCCAGCTATCGCCTCTTCGATGAGCTGCGCGATGTCCTTGTCCTCATCTTCCTTGAGGACATCCCTGAGGCCGAGCTCTCGGCCTTCCATCGCATGCGCCGTGTGCTGCTGCGGCGCACACACCTGCGCTGGCCCTCTGAGCCCCCTGCACAGCCCCTCTTCTGGGCAAAGCTCAGGTGTGCCCTGAGCGGGGGGGAGGAGGAGGAGGAGAGGGAGAGGGGGGACAGGGAGGAAGGCCCTGCCACATCTGGGACACCCGGGGAAGTTCTCCCTCAGGAAAGAAACCTTCTGCCCCAGAATCACTGCTTTTTATCTGAGGAAGGTGTCCTGTGGAGTGGGGCTGATGGCAGCAAGGAGGAAGAGGAGAACGAGGAGAGGAAGATGGGGGACAGGGAGGGAGGCTGCCCTGACAGTACTGGAACCACTGTGGAGGTTACCGCTCAGAAAAGCAGTTTTCTGCCCCAAAGTCACCGGCTTTTCTCTTGGGAATATGTTCTACACAGTGGGGATGAAGGTAACAAGAAGGAGGAGGAGGAAGAGGAGGAGGAGGCATGGGAGGAGGAGAAAGGTTGCTGGGAGAGAGAGAAGCTGCTCTAGAGCGACTTACCCTGGTGTAACAGGGATGTCCAGGGACATTCCCAATCAAAAAAATGTGCTTTTGTCCCAAAATCCCTGGTTATCCTCTGGGCAATGTGCAGTTGGGATGACAGTAATGAGGAAAAGGGGAAGGAGGAGAAGGGGAAAGCAAGATGGACCTCAATGTTCAGATGCAGCAAATGCTTCATCATTCAGTTCCTTTTCCTGGCACGTGGGAGCTGCAGCTCTTGTACATCTGGGTCAACCTGGGCACACGCTGCTGCAGCTCAGTCTGCTGCTGGTCATCCTGGGCACACACACTGCTGCAGCTGCTTCTGCCTCTAGCGGCACCCCCACGGCTGGGAAATTCCGGCGGCCTACGTGAGGCACCCACCAATCCATCCCGCCACACACTGTCCTGATCCCCAACTCAGCAGCTCCCGAGCCCTAGGCAGGTCCCTGCGTCGCTCCCGCCTGATCCTCACCAGCAGCAGGATGTACCTGGCTTGGCTGGCAAACCAGAGGATGCTGCAGGTGTCCGAGCTGCCGGCACCATGGGCTCATGGCTGCAATCACTGGGTTGTGCTGCCCAGGGAAGCCCTTTCGCAAGAGCATCAGCTGCTGCTCCAGAGCAGGATGTGGCTCTGCCTGCTCTGCCCCGAGAGACCAAAGCTCTGCTCAGCTTATCAGCCCTGGGGTGCTCGGGGAGGTGCCTCCCAGGCCTGAACCCAAACAGCCAGAGCTCAGCAGTGCCAGGCCGGGAACAGCCTTCCCTTACCTCTGGTGGGTGGATCATGCTGTCAAGGGCCAGCAGTGAGCAATTGATGCTGGTCCCTCCCACAGCCCCTCTCTGCAGTCCTTGGTGACCTAGGCTCACTCCAAGTCTGCCGGGTAAGTCAGGTTCACCTTGGCCACACACAGATTCCCAGCAAAGCCAAGAGTGGGGTTGGTCCCACTGCTCCACCTGGATCTGCGAGGACAGAGGTGGCTGAAGCCATGGCTCCACATGCCCCTGGGGAGGTTGGTTGGAGCAAGTAGCACCAGTGGGACCAGGGCTCTGTGTTTCCCATGGAATGGGTAAGTGGATCACACTGGAAGATGGGGCAGGAGTAGGAGAGGAACCTGGCATGCTGTGAGGATGAGCCAAACACTTGGACATGATACAAGGAGCAAAGCCAGGGAAAGGATCTGGAAGGAAGGGACAGAGTTATGGAAAAGAATCAGCAACTCCCATGTTTAGTGGTGGAGGATGGTACAGCTGGTTGGGTTTCCAAGGCTCTGGAAAAGCATCCAGACACCTGGATTACTCCCCTACTAGTATCAATGCATGAGGCACTAGGTACAGGCTGAAGTGACAGCCAGAGCTTCCATCTGCCCAGGCAAATGTAACAGCCCTGCAAATTCAGGAAAGTACATGGCTGGAATTTAAATCTACTTGGCAAGTTTGCACCAAGAAACTGGGGAGCACTTTGACAGTCAAGAGTCCTGGGGTATGTAATTCCCAGCTCAGCGCTGAGTAGGACAGCTCTGGGATGTTATCTCAGCAGCTTCCTAGCTTCATTTGCAGCACTGATTGGAGCAATACCACAGCCAGAAGCACTCACCTGGAGGATGGCATGGGAGTGGGAGGAGGTGGCATTGGCCTTGGTGTGATGCTCACTGGTTTCTATTGCCCTTGGCCAATATCTCTAGGATCTGCTCTGGTGATGTGGGCTGGGAGAGAATGGACACAGAGATCAGCATCCCTGATGCGGCACCTAGACACCCCAATATAAGCAGCCCCAGGCACTCGGGCTGAGGCATCCTGCAGCTCTGCAGGCTCTGTGACAACTTGGGGTCACATCTGCTGCTAGCCAGGAGCTGTGCAGGTGGCATCCTGGGATCTTCACACCCCCTGTATCCCCAGGACAGGAGAGAGAAGAGTGGAGGGGAAGAGGAGGGAAGGGGAGCTTCTTGAAGCAGCCCCTGTGCCAGGAGTCACTCCCAGGCTGGGCTGGGATGAGGCAAAGCTTATCACCCTCCCTGCTCCCCTTTAGGGCAGTTTTTCTCCCTGTTTCAGCCTCTTCAATGCAGCAGAGACAAAGGAGTTGCCAAACCAGCACTGCTATGATGTCTAAGGAGTCTACCCTTGAACCTTCCCCAAGCAAGCTTATAGCCCCATTCTCACGTCACTCCCCATGAGGTATTTCTGCTTTCAGAGCTTCTCATTCCTCTTGTTTGCATCCATCTTCCCACACCCCTTTGAAATCTTCCCGCCGGCATGGCCATTCTAGTTTCAGCCAGGACAGAGTTGCTAAAATAGAGTTTTTTTTTTTTTTTTTTTTTTTTTTTTTTGCCACTGGCATTTTATCTACAAGGGTACAGCAAAACTTCTAGTGATTTGACGTGTTGCAAAAGTGCAAAAAATAGATCAGTTTGGAAATGTTTCATTTCAGGTATGTGTATTGAGGAGAAACAGTTGGTATTGTCACAGACTTTCTGTGTAGATTCTTTGTTTTATTATGGTCTATTAATGAGCTGTTGTCATTAATATTGTTTCCATCACTGTTTTCTTATTTCATTGCTGTTTCCAGTAAATCGTTCTTATGTTAAACTGTGATCTTTGCCTTTTGTGCTTCCAGCTGGAGGGGTCAGGGAAGTAAGAGCCAGCGTGGTTTCAGTATAAGCATTAAAGTATGGAATACTATTCTTAAAACATGACAGCCTTAATTGCTGCCCAATGTGAGGCACAAAGGGTTGAGATAACAACAGACCTGTCTAGAGCTGTTTGAAAACAAATGCGATCTAAGCCTTTGTTGCATTATGTGCAGAGCCAGTGGTCACAATGTTTCTTGGTCTGTTCATGTGGGTGTGGTACCTAACCCTGTATGCCTTGTATGTACTACCATACGTTCTTTTTCAGAGCAGGGAGAGGGATCAGGATTGCTTTGTTGCTGTACTCTGGGATATCAGTTTATGACATGGTAACATCAAGGGCAGTGAGGGTCATTCGGGATAAGTATTCAGTGCTTCTCTCCTGCCCTTGCTTAGAGCGGAGTCCATTAATAGTCCATTAATAATAGTTCCCAGCCTGTTCTTGTTGCTGTGTCTGCCAGGTCTCCTCAGTGTTATCGGAATAATATCCCAATATTACCAGATGGAACATGCCTGGGCTCGTCTGGCCCTAGCTGCTTGACCAAAGGCGGCAGCTGTGGTGTTTCACCTCAGAGACACCTTTTGGCTAGCTGGAAATTGCAGCTGGCACTTGGAACAAGTCCAGACATGTAGGAACTCAGGTTTTACCTCTGATGGAACAGCTTTGGGTGAGGTGAAGATGAAAAGGAGACGGATTCTGCGGAGGGTTTAATCCAGAGTTTATTCCAGGGTCACAGATCTCTGAATCTTGGTAACAGCCCCACAGAATCCCGACTGCATGGTCTCAGTGTGCTTTTAAGCCCGGGGGCAGGGGGAGGGAAGGGATCGGTGTGTCACCAACCAGGTAGGAGGGAGGGAAGGCTCAGGGGACAAATGACACCTGGATGGCCCAATTGTCCCCAGGGCTGAGAGGCATCTTTTGAACTTCACCTATCAGATGACGGCCTTGCTGGCCTACTGAGATTGACGGACAGCTCTCAGCAGGAGGCAGGGAGAGGGGAAGGGAGAAGGTATTGCCATACCTGGGAGGAACTGGGATAGCTAAAACATGAAATTGCTTCACACTGCAACACAGCGTGAAGCAATTTCCATACCATGTGGCCCATACCATGTTTAAAATTAGAAAAGAAATTTTCGTAAAGACCATTCAGAGATCTTCCCTGAGGGAGAATAGTCAGGAGTGGTATGAAATATGGGAGGACAAGGGCCAGTGTTTGGAGGATTTCTCTGCTCCAGTGGTTTGGAAGTTCACCCCTGGTAACTACAGGACCATGGTAAAGTGATAAAATTTATGAAAGAAAAATGCTGCAGTGACTCCAGAGAGGCACAAAGTTATGCAATGTGCTGGGCCCTGGCTACTATTTACCAGCCACTGTTCATCACTAGACAGCACCCTCAGGGAGAGGAGGAGGAAGGCAGAGCTACAGGCACTGTGGGCAATCCAGTTGCAGCTGAACCACAGGCACAACATATGCTGGGAGCAGTTGTCCCTATACACAAGAAATCCCAGACCAAATCAGTTTGCTCAGTGAGGGATGAAGACAAAGCAGGGTCCTCACAACAGGAGGAATATCCGGATGAGGTCCAGGGTACACAATCCATGTGGCAGAAGTTTGTATGAAGCCTACCATTGTTGTATACCATCACTGGCACTGATGTTGATGAAAGAAGGAAAGCAAACAGTGCTTCAGGTGACTACCCACTGTGGGAATTGGAAAGATAGAAATCTTCACAGACTCAAGAGGGCTTATTTACAGCCTAAGAAGTCTAGATTGATGTGAAAGCAAGGTACACAGACATTGAATAGAAAAATCATAAACTTATGCTTCTATAGTTATAAGCAAGAATATGCTTTAAGTAAGAAACTGTATTAGAAAAGATGATGAAGGGTTTTATAGTGCAATAATATAGTAATGTGATTGTATAGAATAAGCTAAAAGTTTAGATACGGTAATGGAGACATATGTGTGTATATGTAATAAGACCTTATTGGACAAAAGTATCCGCATTGCAGTAGAGAGAAGTAAAGGGGATAGGTTAGAAAAACAAACATACTCTGGCGACTGTCCATTGGATTAGAAAGTTATATACTGTCTTGCAACAAAGAACTTGTGACCATCTTAGACTTTGGCCAACTGCTTGCTGTCTTACAAATCTCAGGGCCTTTGAGACTGATGTTATCTAAGCAATAAATCGTTCTTAGTCTGATCGTGGTCCTGTGCCTTTGACTAATGCAACAACAGCTTCCACCCAGCTTTGGCAATATGAAGATCATGTTTCTTCTCCCTACCGACCTATGCGTTGGCTGTGGAAAAAATGTCCAACACTGAAGACAGATTTGAAAGACTCAAGCAAACTAGAGAGGAAATGTCCCATGCCCTGCTGGTATGGACCAGAGTCTCTGCTACTGGGAGCAGGCAAAATCCTGCTCAGGAGAGGGGAGACACACTATGCAGTAACCTGTGGTTTTAACTGTGTGACCATGGAGAGGACATGAGGAAGCGGGATTGAAAATCCATCTCTGCCCCAGCAGCATGGGTGACATTATAGATGGATAATGAGACGATTGGCTCTCACAATTAAGAGATAACTATTGTGTGAATATTAAGAAAAGATTTAGTGATGTATAGTTATGTTATTTTAGTTTAGATGTCCTCTATTCTCCCCGTCCCCCCCCCCCCCCCCCGCCATGTTGTGACCATCAGACAGCCTGGGTTGTCTAGGCCAGGTAAAAAGGTGGGAACATGTGTCCCTTACCTGCAGCAGTTGGGAATGGAAAAGCTTGCTGCTTAGGGGGTGCAACATGGCAACACCTGATCTCCAATCAAGTTTCAAGAAAGCAGTCTCCACCAATAAATGACAAAGAAGAGCTGACTGACAGACTTTGGGAGGGGCCAGGGCTGACTGATGCAACCTCCAGGGGTATAAAAGACTGAGCATCCATCTTGAAGAGGAACCAGCCACGTGGTATGCACGCAGGCAATTCCCAACACTGCAACTTTTTTCTTATGTAGTCCTTTGTTGTATTTTTGTTAAGGTTTAATAAACCTTTTTGAATTTTCAAAGTGAGCAGTTGTTTCTCACAGGTGAGCTGAGAGGAAGAACACCACCACAGAAAACTCATCAAGGATAAATCTTCTCCAGTTTCCACGGGGCAAGTCCTCAGACAGAATAGAAGGGCTGATGTTACTTCTGATCCTCTTGAAAGGACCTCCAGGTCATATTTACAAGTGAACAATAAGTACCATGATCAGAGCTAGAGGGGCCCTGGCTCCATCAAGGTGGAGGAAAAGGACCATTGGATCTATTGGAGATACAGCAGGACCACAAGAGTACAAGGCTTTATTTGACATCAGAACCTGATGTACCCAGATGCCATCAATATCTGAAGGGGTAGAATCCATCTCTATTTCTGGGATGACAGAGGAATCCTAACAGCTGACTGTATTGGAAGCTGAAGTGATCCTGACTGGGAATGAGGGGTAAAACCACATTGTGACTGGCCCAGGGGCCCCATGCATCCTTTGCAGACCTTACCTCAGGAGAGGATATTGTAGGGATACATCAGGAAAGACAAGGCAGCCTCATGAAGTCCTATGTGGTGAGTTGCAGAAGTTACCGAGGGACAAGGTGGATCAAGTCAGGTTGCAGAGCTGAAAGCTGTCCAGAATAAGAGAAATGGTCACTGACTCATGCATAATAGCAAATGCTCTGAGGAGGTGGCTGGACAATGGAAAAAGACCAATTGGCAGCACAGAGGGAAACCCACCTGGGTTATTGAATTGTGGCAAGACATTGCTGTGGCAGCAGCTCTCTGGTCACAGAGAGCAACAGACAACTTTCCCAGGCTTTTCTGGGAAAAGTCTGTGAGAAGATCAGGGAAAAGAATGAGAAACAATTCTTATCTTAACTTGCTGCACTTGTTGTTGTGAACATGTGGCATGTGTTATGGAGATTTGTTTACCAAAGGGTAGTTTCTTAATTAGTCAATAGTGATGGTGTTTGGATTGGAGGACCAATTAGGTCTGGGTATATTGTAACTGTCTATAAAAGCAATGGGTTTCTTTATAATAATAATGGAATAAAGAGATTGATCAGCCTTCTGTGAATGATGGAGTCAATGCTAATTATTACCTGGTGGAGGCCCATTGCTGCGATACACTGATGCCTGGGTAGAGAAGTTGGCTGTGAAAGTCCATCCTGTGGATGCTCACGTATCCAAGAGCCAGCCAGCGAAGAGCATCACAACGGACAGTGGGATGGGGCTGCCAGGATTAAAGTGTCTCAGGTGGGAATACCATGTAGATTGATTGGGATAGATTGTTTTTCCCCCTCTGTACCACCCCTGCTCTTCCCCACAGAACCCCCAGTTTCCGCCCTGTTCATGAGGGAGCTGTCATTTCTAGCTTCCTTTGCAGGGTGCTGGAATAAAGGCTACCTCTGTGGAACTGCTATACGGCACTCCTGTCTCTTTGTCCCTGTGTTGGCCAGGGTACACCTCACAAGGCAGAGCTGAAATCCGTGCTATGAGGTGAGGTGTCTGCCCCTTGCTGAGATTACCCTGTGGCTGAAGGACTGCCCGAGACCCCTAGGAAGTTGTCTCTTGCAGGACCTCTCTCTGGGAAGGTTGGGCATCCAGGTCAAGCCATCAGACCCCTGACCGGATGCCCAACAGGAGGGGGCCTTTGATGGGCCATGACACTCCTCTGTTCTTCATGCAGATGCAGCTTCTCCCAAGGTGAAGGGGCCCCACAACTTAGCTCCTCTGCACAGCAGACGATGGGTGTTCACTGCCTCTCACCAGAGACTTTTTCATCACACACCCTAAACCTCTGTCCTCGCCCCCCCCTCCCCCACTTTGATGTGAGGGTCTGTTGGAGTCTGGCAGCTGATAGCCCTGGGGCTGCAGTCTCCACTCAGAAGGCATTAGGCTTGTGCTCTGTTAATGTCCTCAGCCTTGAGTTGTCACTTTCTCTTATCTTTATCAGCAAGCAGTGTAGGCCCTGAATCAGGGCCCCATTCTGGGCAAGGTTTTGTAAAACAGTTCTCTGCAGCTTTTGTAAAACAGTTTTACTATAATAGGCAAAAGCTTTTCATGAAGATGTTTGAGCCATAAACTATAATATTTCAGTCTCCAACACACAGCACTCCAGGATCACAACTGGGCCAAGACTTGGTCCAAATTTTTTCTTGGGCCAATGCTGTGGTAACTGACCCTCTGAATGACACAGCAAGTGGTTGCCATGGCAACAGGATCTACTACAGGCTTCAGTTCATGCCCACAGCAACCACTTGTAGTAATGGATCTCCATGGAGCTGCTCCAGGACTGGTGTCAGCCATGGATCTTGGTGATGGGCCTGGAGTGACAGGATGCAGTGGAATGGCTCCCCCTGACAGAGAGCAGGTTTAGATCAGCTTCTAGAAAAAAATCTTCCCTGTGAGGGTAGTGAGGTCCTGGCACAGGTTACCCAGAGAAGCTGTGGCTGCCCCATCACTGAAGTGTCCAAGGCCAGTTTGGACAGGGCTTGCAGCAGCTTCATCTAGTGGAATGTGTCCCTGGCCATGGCAGGAGGGTTGGAAGTAGAGGCTCTTTAAGGTCCCTTCCAACCTATATCATTCTCTGATTCTGTGATTCCACCAGTGGTGTGTGATGTGGTAATTAAGAGTGTCTTGGGCAGAGCAACCACAAAATGAGTTTTCCACTGTGGGGGTAGAAAGGAGGGAGCAGCAGAACTGCCCCCTTGGACTGCTGGAGGGCACATTTTGTCCTTTTTAGGAGATCGATTGACAGATTCCCTTGGGAGTCAGTCCTGAAGGGAAAAGGAATCCAGGAAAGGTAGAGATTTTTTAAAAAGGAAATTTTAAAGCTCCAGGAGCTGTGCCCATGTGCTATAAGACAAGCCAGTGTGGGAAAATTACTGGTCTTGTTAAAGAGAGAACTTAGGCAGAAGCTCAGGGCAAAAAAGAGCATATGTCACCTCTGGAAGGAGAGGCAGAAACCTTAGAAGATTACAAGGATTTTGTGAGATGATATAGCAAGAAAATTAGAAGGGCCAAAGCCAAACTGGAACTTAATTTGGCCAGTGTGATTGAAGTTAACAAGAAAAGTTTCTGTAAATCCCTTGGCAGCAAAAGGAGGGTTCAGGGAAGTCTCCGTCCTTTGCTGGGTGCAGAGGGCAGTGCTGTGTCAGGGAGGAGGAAAAGGCTCAGTCTTTAATACCAAACCCAGCTGTCCTAGGATGCTCAGCTCCCAGGGCTGGAAGTTGGTGACAGGGAGCTGAGTGAAGCCCCTGAATCCACTGACTGGAGGAAATAGTCAGTGACCTGCTCTGCCAATGAGACACACACACACAAGTCCCTGGGCACAAATGAGATGCACCTGAGGGAGCTGGAGAAGGAGCTAGCCAAGCCTATTTCACTCATTTCTCAGCAGCTCTAGTAAACTGAAAGAGTTCCTGTTGACTCAAAATTAGCAAATGTGACGCCCTTCTATGAGAAGGATTGGAAGGAGGATTCAGGGAGCTTCAGGTCTATCTGAGACATGATGTTAGGAATTAGAGCAGTATTGATTAGAAATAGATATTTCGATTATATATATTGCTTAATATTTTCTGCATTTTACTGTGCTAACTGCCTGTAAATGGAAGACGGTGTCCGTGTGAGAGCAATACAAAAGAATGCAAGGATGTGTGATAAGGGAAGGATGATGTTCATCAAAACAGGACAAAGTCACAAGACTATCAAGACAACAATGCTCCTCTGACCCCCAAACCAAATCAAACCAACCTTATGGCTTGGAATGTAACCAAAGGATCAGTAAGTATGCACTAGAAGACAGGGTGAGAAGGTCAAATCTGATGAAGACCACTCATTTCATCCCCCTGCGACCCCCAAGATGACCACCAGAGACAAATACGCAGGTGCAAGGGACTGATAAGTTAATTAGCATACAGAGCAGGACAAGATGGAGCCAGGAAATGAATATGCAAAAATTTATTGCAAAACCTAATGTATATGTAACATTTTAGAGGATAAAAAAAATGCTGAGTGAGTAGATGCACACGCCTTTGTGGAAGTATCCCGCATGTGCCCGGCCAAAAAAAAACCATAACTACTTTCTAACTCACTTTGTCTTTTAGAGTTTTAGAGGCTTTCCGCGTATCGTGTCAGCTTAACCCCTGCACTGGGGAAGGCCATGGAGCAGATCATTCTGGGTGCTATCCTACAGCATGTGCAGGACAACCAGGGGATCAGGCCCAGACAGTGCATGTTTAGGAAAGGCAGGTCCTATGACAGAATGACCCACTCAGTAGATGAGGGAAGGGTGGTGGATGTATATTTATAGACATCAGTAAAGCCTTTGACACTGGAGAAGCTGGCGGCTTATGGACTGGACAGGAGAACTGTTTGCTGGATGAAAAACTGGCTGATGCCCAAGCCCAGAGAGTGGTGGGGAACGGAACTACATCCAGCTGGGGCTAGTCTAGCAGGACATGTTCCCTGCCACAAGAGCTTGCTAACTGGTGAAATAAATCACTAACCACCACTTGTCTCGTGGTTATTTGGGTGCCATGGAAGTGACACTTCTACCTGAATATAAATATCTGGCTGTGGAAGCAAGATTGTGCAAAGATAAGCTGGAATTTCTGACAGAAACTTTACAATCTATTAAAGCTACACCAAACTTTCATGAAGTAGAAGTCTTCTGCACATTCCCTGGAAATGTATGGGGCTTTTCCCTCAAAGCTGGGATGCTGGTTTTGTGGTTACTCTCTCAAGGGTTGAGTGAAAGGACTCACTTTGCAAACTCTTGCCAGTTTGGTGGTAAATTACATTGACTCCTAATCTATAGTATTTCTTTCCTAGCTTTGATATAGGTATCTTAATGTTGTGCACCGTTTTATGTAATCAACTAGTACTGTTGTTTTATACTGTGTAGTAAGTAACTCTGTTCAAGACCTTTTCTCTATTATCTCCTGTCTATTCAATAAATATCTCATTTTATATATACCTGATCTGTCACTCTTGTGAGCCACAGTGGTTTGGGTTCAGGCCACCTAATTCAAGCTGTATCCAAAAATATTAGCCTAAGACAGGGCTTGTCTGAAGCTTCCACTCTATCCACAACACCCAATTACTTGGGGGTGACCCCAGCAGTCAATGCTAGATCGAGTCCTGTTTAACATCTTTACTGATGATCTGGACAAGGGGTTCAAGTGGAAGTGTAAGTAAGTTCACAAATGACACCAACTTCTGTGGGAGTGAGGATCTGCTGGAGAGCAGAAAGGCTCTGCAGAGGGATCAGGACAGGCTGGATCAAGAAGCTGAACCTGTCTTGTCCCCCACTGGGATGCCTGTTGTGTACGAATCATGCCCCAGCACCCTCCACCTGAGGGACTCACACCCCCCCCCAACCCATCTTCCCCAGGAGTTTTCTCATCAGGTTTTCTCTTGCTGTCTCCTCCTGAAGCATGAATGATGGAGCAGCCCGGGGAAGCACCTGGGGTCAGCCAAGGTCGCCCATCCCAAACCTCCTCCACTTTCAGAATCCCAGGCTGGTTTGGGTTGGAAGGGACTTCAAAGGTCATCTCGATCCACCCCCTGTCATGGGCAGGGACGTCTCCCACGATCCCTGATTGCTCCAAGCCCTGTCCAACCTGGCCTTGGACACTTCCAGGGATGGAGCAGCTGCAGCTTCTCTGGACAATCTGTGCCAGGGTCTCACCATCCTCACAGGGAGGAATTTCTTCCCGATATTCCATCTAACCCTGCCCTCTGGCAGGTGAAAACCCTCACCCTCCATCCTGTCCCCTGACAAAGACCTTCCCCAGCTCTCCTGGAGGCCCCTTTTGGTATTATATTTTATATCTGTATTAGATTTATACTTATATATCAGCCCAAAAAGTGGCTCAGGCAGTCTGTGACTAGTTGTGGCCACCTGGGGTAGTCCCTTTTGGGGGGTGCAGGGGGAGTGGGCAGATCTATGGGTTATTTTAGAGAGCCTCAGGAAATTTGGGAGGGACCTGAGGGTTTATAGGGTCTTTGGGGAGGGAGAGCTATGGAGCATTTTGAGGGGGTTCTGAGGGTATTTGGGATCTACCGGGGAGTCTGTAGTGGATGGAGGGGGTCTCTGGGGTTTTGGGAGGGGCTACAGGAGTGTATACTCCAGGTCCCCAAAGCCCTCTCAACCTATTCTTCATCCTACAGGATTTATCTGTGCCTGTCAAGGAAGCTCACCACACAGACCCTGCTCCCGATTCCCATGAAATTTTGATGTGCGCAACACGCAGGAATGTTTTTCCTACAATTTCCCTGGCTCCAAGAGGGACCACGGGAGTGGCACAAAAAAGTTGGGGGACTTGTCCATCCCCCACATCGGCAATTGCAGTTTTGATTCAAATTTTTATTAAAAGGCTGAACTGGTGCTGATACTGTGACAGGGTCGGAGTTTTTCTCTACATCGTCGTCATCACGCCAATTCCCAGGAGACACTCGAGGGGCGCTTGGAGGCCAGCTGGGGGTGCTTGGGGGATCATTAAAGGGTCTAGAGGGGCACTTAGGGGTCGGGGAGGTAGCTGGAGAGCACCTGTGGGTCCGAGGGCATACACAGGGGGCATTTTTGGGGCAGGTAGGGGACGGGCGAACTTCGGGACCCTGAGGGGCACTTGGGGGTCAGGAGAGAGAAACTGGGGGTACTTACGGGGCCCCGGGGCGCACTCACGGTTCAGAGAAGAACTTGGGGAGCAGCTGGGACGGCGCTAGGGGACAGTCCCGGCCCCGACGGGCCTCTCCCGGGCCG